>NW_025777062.1:0-131469 GCF_021130785.1 Homalodisca vitripennis
TTTGGCTTCTTGAGATTTGTTTAGAAAACATTTTCATTTAAATTACACTGTGTGTCTGCTGAATAGACTAGACAGACCTCTTCACTAAGAGTAGCATTGCTAAGGTACTCTACTGTTTAGATCTTGATGGATCCCTACAGATGGACGTGGACCCCAGATTCCAGGAGTCAAGTCTGTAACAGTGTCAGATCTCAGACCCTGCACTAAGAGGAAGGTGAACTCAATATTCGTATTTAATAAACCCTTCCCTCTAACGATTTATTAGGGGCAAAAAACGTTAAGATGTTAAATACACTTTACATACTCTAAATATTAAATTTTCTTCTTTCGTAGAAAGCTAAAACAAATTCAAAAGAACTGGCCAAATATATTTATGAAAATAACACCCATAAAAGAGTACAAATTCAATAGAAGAAATCCCTTAATGTGGCGATACCGGTCCGTTAAAGCAATACTTAAGAGTGAGGATTAAACTTGAAACAGTTATTGTACTGCGAGAAAATCTTTGCGAGTTATAAAAACACATTTATAGCATAATGTTGACATACAAATAACAAAAATAAGTAAATCAGAATTTTACACATAGTTGTTACTCTTATGTAAAATATGTAAATTTACAGTAAACTCGTAGTACTGTTCTAATTTATATTGCATAAAATAATAAAAAAAGGACCATCCAATTCACAAAAGTATACCGTTCTAATAAAAATAACCAGTTACTTGTTAAAATCTTGTAAGATTTGATTGAACTTAATTTTAATAGCTATTTTAGGCAATATTAACTCTATTACTACAAAAGTAAGGAGAAGTAAAACATAAATATTACTCAAGTTTTCTAATTAATGAATTAGCTGCATGTAGACAGAGTGTAATATATTCTAGACGTAATAAGAAAAAGTTAAACCACGGCATTGTATTATAATCCAAAGTACGCTGCAAAACGTGATTATTTTTCTTCAAAGAGATGAGGAAACACAGAGCTCTGTGCGACAGGAAATAAAACTTGTTGAAAGGAAACGGAGGTGGTACGCGCCTGACAGAATTACACATGTTTGCTCCCAACGTCGCTTCTGGTAAATTTATAAATTCTGCTTGAACAGTGCCCCATCTTACTTTTGTAAATACTCAGAAATACATTAAACATCTGTGAAATCGTGTTGATGTATGTGTAACTTTATAGTTAGTAATGAAAACTGATTGTTACGGATCGCTGTTGGCGAAATTCAGTATTTAATAATTAGACACAGTGATAATAAATGGGGTTATATACCTGGACTGAATTGATAAAAATTCTACAGTGACTATTCACCATATCGCCTAGTATACAGGTAATTTCAAAATACTCACTACAACTAGGGTATTATCCTATGCACCAAAAGGAACCACAAACTAAGTGCAAGGAATGTTATATCGATTTTAGTTTACCATCTGTATGAGTTTGTTTATTTTTTTTTTTTTATTTAGAAAGTCATATTTTTAATCTAAATAACTTGTCAACTGTTATTTATAGTGTTGTCGAAGTGTTCTGTTACTGTGAAGAAACTAGCGATTGGACATGCATGGTTAAATAAACACTTTTAATATGTCGGTTATTTATTGAATTAATTCATTTTATTTGTTTATAAATTTGCTATAAAGTGTTATTTCTGTAACTTTTTGTAAATCTAAACAATTTTACAGATTCTAGATTTTAGTTTTAAAATTTTAAATTTCCGTCATTTTCAAATTTAGTTTGGTACTTCGATGGGATAATTTTTATGATTGCTCCCATGAATCAATATAACCAAAGTATAACTAAGTTTTGCTGAAGTATATTGAGTAATTTTATGGATATAATCTTCTAAATAAACAACACAGACAGACAGGCGGTAAATTAAAAGAGATGAACTATTGATTGCATATAGTTTTTGTCGCCTTTTGGCCCTTAGTATACAATCCTAAACTGTGTAGTAGACATTTTTAAACAACATTTATAGTTTAATTCTAATTAATCTGCAACTATCCTATTATTACTGATTTAATATTTACTTGGTTACGGTTTAATCTTAGGCACTAATGTAGAATGTTAATTTACTGCTCTCACCCTGGTTAATATTTTTATATTCATTATATTTCCAACATTTAGTATAAAGAGCAAATGGCAAAATATGTGCAACTAAATGTAACAGTTTTACATTCAGATCTGGTTTAGTCAAGTATAATACACTACTAACTCACATCCAAGGTGAAACTTTTTAAGAAATTCCTATTAGTTTCGTTTTTGTAGTAGATCTTTCCCTCAGGTCATAAATCACAGTAAATCTTTGGATTTGTCTTGTTACCAACCCAAATTTAGTTACTGCCAAAATCTAGACTTAAAGATGTTAAGAATATTTAAGGAGTACACAGGTTCTATAATTATTTGAATTTTTCTAAAACAATTCCCTGATTAAAACAATTATAGGACTAGGTTTATTTTAAAGTTGTCGGAATAAAGCAAAATCCGATGTGAAAGTAATTGACTGCTGAGTAAACAATTACACCATTGAGCTCGATATTAATTTGTCGACAGTAGCCAAGAAAGAGCCGACACAAGCATTTCTTGTACAGTAGAGATGTTCTGAGTTGTGAGAGAGAGAGAGAGAGCTGACTGCCACCAGTAAGAGGATTGTACTGTTGTAGTGTTGACTCCGCGGTTACTCAATCCTATTAGTCAACCCGCAGTGATACTCCTCATCCCTCCTACAATTCACATGCTAAATGGTAATCTTGTTTGTGTATGGGCTCTAACGCTGTAATACCCGTTTTAGTTGGTGTTCAACACTTCATATAAAAAGCGAGAATCCCTTCTCCTTATCCTTCTTACATTATCCTTATAGCATTCGTACAATCATTTTGGAATCTTAATTTTGTTAATGAATAAACACAACTAAAAATATTTCAATGATCTGGAAGAATTTAAAATTTATCTCTTAAAAACCATTTTTAGTGTCATTCACTTCATAAATTAAATATTACTTTTCATGACATAAAAAATACATTAAAATCTACGTTTCCTTATTATTTGCCCAGTAACACTGCAATTTGATATCCCTATGTACAATATCAACTGAGGATATTCATGTTAAATTATTTTGTCACTCGGCATCATCTTAATCGTATATGTTCATTAGTTGTAAAAGCAATACATTAGTAGGAGTTCACTGTCAATGATTTTTTGTAATGTACTCATTTAGTATCATCACTTATTTTTTCTTATCGTATAGTATTAAACACATTTTTTCGAAGAGATAATCATAAATTACAATAAGGAGTTTCTTAACTCACCTCAGTTCAAAGACCGAAACAATGTAGAATTGGAAAGTTTGCTTCGCAAGAAACAACACGACTATACATTTTTATACAACTTACATAAAACAACTGATCGATTGAAACGTTCTATCTTACTGTGTTCAGGTAGTAGAGTTGCTGTTTTGTTAGGCTGAGTTAAAAAACCACTGTCTTGTTCCTTTAAGATATTTTCTTCATTGACAGATTAAAATATGTTATTGACCATTCACGAGGAATTTCAGGTATTAAAAGTAGGTAATTCAACGAGTGCTATAGAACTACTGACCGCACAACTGATTCGCCGCTTTTAAAACCGGACTAAAGTTTAAAATTTGGTTACAAGCCCAAACCCAAAAACGGGGGTTTAGTTTGGGTTTGGGTTAAAAACCCATAAATCCTTCACTATATAAAATTAGATTTTTGAGTCTCAATGCTAGTGAATAGTAAAAAATAACATTATTATCGTTTAATTATTTATAATTTTTATTTATTATAAATTTCTCCACAAAAACTACGATCAAGTAGTAATCTCGGAATCGTGAACCCTTAAATGAAGCCCTTATATTAAATATAAATGATAAATCATTAATATCAACTGTTAGTTCTATTTTAACAATCATTATCGTTCGGAAATTGTAATACAAGTTTTATACTAAAACTATTATGGATTTAAGAGGAATTCTCATAATGCACGTGATTTAATGCAGTGTAGAATTTTAAACTTGACTACTAATACAAATTCTTTTATTTTTCCTTAAAAGGGAATTTTTTACATACATTTCTTCAATTTATGTGGTAATAAGAACAGTTTTTATTGGACTGTTATATTTAAGAGATAAGGTTAAACAGAAATTACTCAAAATTAAATAGTACTAAATTTTTTTAGATCGGCCTCATGTATCTTTTACTTCATTATATGTACACCAAATTAGTCTTTTTTTACAATTGAGTACTGCTACCTGATATATATCTGAGAGTAGATCTCTAATTTAATTTCTTTAATTTGTATATCTTTCTCAATGAACGTAAAATAGTTGTTTTCAACTATTTGTTGCTGCAAACATATTCACACTAGGTAATCTTGTGAGCAATATAATTGTTTTATAAATTCAAGGCATTTTATTGTTTGTAAATGGAACTGATAACATCGCAATGAATGTCAAGTGAACTGTCAAGGCGGTAAATGGAACTGTCGAGCAGAAGAGAGTAACAGCTGTCAGTTGTACTTATCAATATTGTAAGTAATAAAACGACTTCACTCAGAGAAGGAAATTGGAAAATGTTTCTTCTTATTTCACAATATTGTGAGTAACTGAGTTTATTTTAAAAATCATTAACGTTAAAGTAATGAGGTTGAATTATAAGATTAAAGAAAACTTTAAAATTAGATAAATATAGTACATATATTGTTTCTTGGTAAACCAGCAGTTGTACCAAATAAATTAGCAAAGGGGATATACATTTGAACTATATATACTCAGTTACTTCTGAGAAATATGGGCCGAAAGTGGGATAATTCTATACTGACCGTTGAAGTCTCGTTAAATAAAATGTTTGTATTTCATCTATAATTTCTGTTGTTTTTTTTATTTCTTAATAAACACAATTCATACATTTTGTTTATTTCAAATATTTTAAAATTTTAAGTAATGTTCAATAATTTTAATCTAATGAAAATATTCATTCCGTCGATCTTTATTTTTCTACGTTTGGTTACGTTTCATTTAAGTGAGTTTGAATTTGACAATTTAGAGTTGCTGCAAATTCCCGCATTTTCTATATTTTTATATTAAGTAGTGGACCAAATCGTTTCAAAATATTCGATATTGTTTCAGAGGTTTTTTCTAACTTGTATACAGCTTTTAACAATAGCTATCATAGAGTAAATTTTGCTCAATGCAGTAACAACAACTTGCCATAATTCATACATAAGAATCATCAATTAATTTTTAACGTATATTTATCCTCAATAAATAGAAAGAAAATTGTTACTCCTAAAACGCAGTATACATTTGACGATATCGTACATAACTTCGTTATAGTGACAATAATTTAAATCTTAGTTTGTAACTTAGTGGTTTTTAAATGATCATGTATAATTATTTACTGATACAGGATCTTTTTAAAGAAAGTTTATTTAGAGCCTTTCCGTGGGAGTTATCATTTATGAAAGCCACGCTATTGTTTCTAAACACTTTGTCAGCCGAAAGTGCTCAAGTGGAAAAGTTTTATTGTGTTTCTGTTGTGAAAATGGAGGTCTGTTCTCAAGACAATAAGTTCCCTCTAACATTTGAAAACACTTAAGAAAATACAGGTTTATTGTATTCTGTCACTGTTTTAGTCGTATGATCTCGAGTGATTCAATCCTGATCATAAACCATAATCTAGCTCATGTGATATTCTTTGAAAGTTATTGAAATAACAATAAACCAGTAAAACAATATGTGTTTTAAGTAACTCGACATATTGGTTTACAAGGTAAAGACAAGATGTTTAAAAAAAGTTAGGAAAGAAATAAAAGTTTATTTTTTCAAAATAATTATTTCTGAAGAAAGATCGAATTTCTTATGCACTGATAAAATTAAAAAATAGTTTCAAGATCCCTTGAAGAACATTAGGAATTAAATATTACATTAATTTGTTTCATGTTGTTTACAAACATTATTAATTTTTGGATTAAGTATCTATGGTAGTTCATAAAAACAGCATCAAGATCGCCAACTATTCTAAAATAATTTACGAGATTAGTTACTAATTGCTTATGTTGATTGCTCAAATTACTACCGTATTCTATACTTATAAGTCGCAAAATAAACTATACACCATGAAATCTATCCACTGTTTAGCAATACAGTACATAGGATATATGAACCACGTAAACTATACACCACGTATGCTATACACCATGTAATCTATCCACCGCTTAAGCTATAAAGTACATAGGATATATGAACCACGTAAACTATACACCACGTATCCTATACACCATGTAATCTATCCACCGCTTAAGCTATAAAATACATAGGATATCTGAACCACGTAAACTATACACCACGTATGCTATACACCATGAAATCTATCCACTGTTTAGCAATACAGTACATAGGATATATGAACCACGTAAACTATACACCACGTATGCTATACACCATGTAATCTATCCACCGCTTAAGCTATAAAGTACATATGATATATGAACCACGTAAACTATACACCACGTATGCTATACACCATGCAATCTATCCACCACTTAAGCTATTAAGTACATAGGATATATGAACCACGTATACTATACACCACGTATGCTATACACCATGTAATATATCCACCGCTTAAGCTATAAAGTACATAGGATATATGAACCACGTAAACTATACACGACGTATCATATACACCATGTAATCTATCCACCGCAAAGCTATAAATTACATACGATATATGAACCACGTAAACTATACACCACGTATCCTAGACACCATGTAATCTATCCACCGCTTAAGCTATAAAGTACATAGGATATATGAACCACGTAAACTATACACCACGTATGCTATACACCATGTAATCTATCCACCGCTTAAGCTATAAAGTACATAGGATATATGAACCACGTAAACTATACACGACGTATGCTATACACCATGTAATCTATCCACCGCTTAAGTTATAAAGTACATAGGATATATGAACCACGTAAACTATACACCACGTATGCTATACACCATGTAATCTATCCACCGCTTAAGCTATACACACGTAAGCTGACACGACGTAAGTTATGCACCACATAAGTATAACTTCTTATGAAGTTTCCTGTCCAGACTTTAGTCTGTTTTTGTTTATTTTTAGTTACAAAAGAAAATATATATTTTCGTATACAAGAACTACGTATTTATAGCCTTAATTACTCAAATGTGAAGTCATGCTGAGTTGTACACATTTCCCGAGCAGAACAGGAGTATGAAGGTGCGTCAAGTTTATCGATGACCGGAGAGGATTTGTGAACGGGCGTGATCTTATCCTTTGCCCCTTCACTGGTATTGCTTTCTAATTCATAACTAACGGTCGACTATGTCCTTTAATTTACACTGTTATAATAACTGCTGCTCTATAATAGGAATAGGAACTACAGATTGTATTTATTTACTCCTAAAATAATGCTTAATGCCATTCCATGATTACCAAGTATAGTTCCTTACAAACCCTAAAAATGTAAGGAAACCCTAGTATGTAAATCTTTTTGTTGTAGAAAAATAATATTGTTACTATCATTTTAAGACATTTTATACTAAAGTATTAATTTCATGTTTTAAGGTACACCATTTTAACATGCTCATCTTTTTCGTTGAAATAAATCGTAACTTTCT
Source organism: Homalodisca vitripennis (assembly GCF_021130785.1). NCBI lineage: Eukaryota > Metazoa > Arthropoda > Insecta > Hemiptera > Cicadellidae > Homalodisca > Homalodisca vitripennis. The sequence continues at coordinate 7,677 of NW_025777062.1, forward strand.
ATTGAACTCGTTTTGTAAAGTGTCTGCGAATTACTCTATCAAACCAAATTATGATTTCTCGGGTCAAAATAAGAAAAAAATGTCGTATAGCATAGTCCTATCTTACTTAATTTACCGTCACTCTGACTAATTATTTTAGGGTAAATTGCATATTTAAATTGAATAAAGGTATCAAACTTTGCAAACATTTTAATGTAAACCTTTTTTAACAAAGTTTCATAGAAATTCATTTCAGATTTATAAATAGTTGCCATGCGCAATGTTCAACTGCATTACTTCAATAACAAAGGTTTTACGACAATCTTATAAAAATACGTTTATATAGGTTACTGTGTTAATGGAAATTAAAACTATATTTCGACATAGAAAATAATAAGGAAGTAATAAAGGTTTTACTAAGATCTACACCTCACTAAAAATACATTTGTCGTTTTATAACAAAACTTCTACCAACATTTACGTTAAGTTAGTATAATATAAAATATTATATCATTATCACCATCATCAGTTAAGAAAATAAATTACTTTCAGATTATTAGTATAATAGTATATTTCCAACATTGATACTGTATAGTAAGTTAATTCATGATTAACCCTTGATGTACTTAAAATATTTCAGTTAATTTGAAAATAACTACTTCTTTCCTGACCGTACTATAATAATCCTTAATATTGGCGAATTTATGTAACTTTGAGTAACTTGACTTACACGAGAAAAAAATTTAATACAATCAAATTCATAGTTAATTACATGTATTAACGTTTACGATATCAATTTTAATACAAAGACATTACACTTCATACAGTGCAAAGTTCAATAAAATCGATACGATGCCCTTTACTGGAATTTGCAATGCTGTTGTCGTCCATATTTATGGACAGAGTTGAATTAGTTGCCGTGTCCATGTAGCGCCCCTACATCTGTTAACTATCGTTGTTTACCTCATACAACTTTAATCAATGTTTTCACCTCCTGTCATATTTTAAAATAGCTATATAATTTGCTAGCCAAGATTGTCTTCTATACATCTATTATTTAGCAAAACTTATTCAATTATTCACACCTAGCGTTTGTTTATTTAGGCATAATAATTTAAATCAACCAAATATTTAATCTTAGATCACATTCATGCCAAAAACAAGGCCAGAATGAGGCACGTTTTCTTTTAAATAAATATTACAAATATAAGAAATAGGAAACATACTAACAGAAATAACATTAAGCCAAAATATTTGCAATAGAATAAAATAATTCATACAGTTCGGTTGTTTTACAAGAGATCCACGTCGCTATTAGAATTATTCATATTCTATATTACCCCCAAAACTTGATGTTGAGTGGTAAAAGGGTATATCATGGTACGGGGGTTACTTACAGACACACAGATTAAATAAAACTCTTCACATAACTTTAAGATATTGTTGTCAGGGTGAAATGAAACAAATAATTAAATGCATTCAACCAATGGTGTATTTCTCTCCGTTTAGCGTCTGTCTGACCATCTTTTGTTACTTATCATAAAATATTTTAAAAAGTACAAATTTTATAAACATTTACAATACAAACCGTTTGTAGACAATATGTAATTATTAAATATGTTAAGAAATTTAAAAATAGCTTCTTTAATTTTTTAAATCTAATAACAAAGAATTTACGTTTTGCGCGTCGATTCAACTATACATTTATAATATAACATTTATGTACAGTAAGTTTACAATGCGACATAAAGCATGAATTTGTAGCTAATAATAAATCTTTAACAAAAATTTCAATTTTGTAAATTTTGGTTAAAGTTTACTTATATTTATTTTCAATAAGATTTTTTTAAATAAAATCCTCAGACATATTTACATTAGATGGAAAGAAAAAGACTATTGGTTGCATTATATTTTTTTTGTTTATGTTACACATGGCACAATATCCTAACATTTGAGTAGAGAGGTTTGACAATCACATTGTCGACTTATTAGTTATTTCTGGCAATTTAAACGAACAATATACAACAACTACATTTTAAATTGAATTTGTTGTACCGACCAACAACTGGGTGTACTTCAAAGGCAGTGAATATTCTCTAAATACCATGTAGTTAAAATACAATAAATGTTTATGTTAAGACCATCTAAATAAATTAAAATAAAAATCAGCTACGTTACTGTTGTAGTATCTCAATTTAAAATTATTCACTTTCCTTTAGAAAGGGTTATTACGAGGGCTTTCCCTGAGGCTATTATTTAGTCAGAAAGAAATAGAAGGATATGATACATTGACTGAGGCTCCAGGAAAGGGTTGGTCACGTACTCTCGCAAATCTTCCTCAACCATCAATACACTATCCTCCATCTCAATATGCATCCCCTGAGTTAGCACACTGAGTACTTATTCTCCAACCATCAATACACTATCCTCTCTCTCAATATGCGACCCCTGAGCTAGCGCACTGAGTACCTATTCTCCTACCATCAATACACTATCCTCCCTCTCAATATGCATCCCCTGAGCTAGCGCACTGAGTACTTATTCTCCAACCATCAATACACTATCCTCCCTCTCAATATGCATCCCCTGAGTTAGCGCACTGAGTACTTATTCTCCAACCATCAATACACTATCCTCCCTCTCAATATGCATCCCCTGAGCTAGCGCACTGAGTACTTATTCTCCAACCATCAATACACTATCCTCCATCTCAATATGCATCCCCTGAGTTAGCGCACTGAGTACTTATTCTCCAACCATCAATACACTATCCTCCATCTCAATATGCATCCCCTGAGTTAGCGCACTGAGTACTTATTCTCCAACCATCAATACACTATCCTCCATCTCAATATGCATCCCCTGAGTTAGCGCACTGAGTACTTATTCTCCAACCATCAATACACTATCCTCCCTCTCAATATGCATCCCCTGAGTTAGCGCACTGAGTACTTATTCTCCAACCATCAATACACTATCCTCCATCTCAATATGCATCCCCTGAGTTAGCGCACTGAGTACTTATTCTCCAACCATCAATACACTATCCTCTCTCTCAATATGCGACCCCTGAGCTAGCGCACTGAGTACCTATTCTCCTACCATCAATACACTATCCTCCCTCTCAATATGCATCCCCTGAGCTAGCGCACTGAGTACTTATTCTCCAACCATCAATACACTATCCTCCCTCTCAATATGCATCCCCTGAGTTAGCGCACTGAGTACTTATTCTCCTACAATCAATACACTATCCTCCCTCTCAATATGCATCCCCTGAGCTAGCGCACTGAGTACTTATTCTCCAACCATCAATACACTATCCTCCATCTCAATATGCATCCCCTGAGTTAGCGCACTGAGTACTTATTCTCCAACCATCAATACACTATCCTCCCTCTCAATATGCATCCCCTGAGCTAGCGCACTGAGTACTTATTCTCCAACCATCAATACACTATCCTCTCTCTCAATATGCGACCCCTGAGCTAGCGCACTGAGTACCTATTCTCCTACCATCAATACACTATCCTCCCTCTCAATATGCATCCCCTGAGCTAGCGCACTGAGTACTTATTCTCCAACCATCAATACACTATCCTCTCTCTCAATATGCGACCCCTGAGCTAGCGCACTGAGTACTTATTCTCCACCATCAATACACTATCCTCTCTCCCTCAATATGCAACCCCTGAGCTAAGCGCGATGAGTACTTATTCTCCAACCATCAATACACTATCCTCTCCTTCTCAATATGCATCCCCTGAGCTAGCGCACTGAGTACTTATTCTCCAACCATCAATACACTATCCTCTCTCTCAATATGCATCCCCTGAGTTAGCGCACTGAGTACTTATTCTCCTACCATCAATACACTATCCTCCCTCTCAATATGCATCCCCTGAGCTAGCGCACTGAGTACTTATTCTCCAACCATCAATACACTATCCTCCATCTCAATATGCATCCCCTGAGTTAGCGCACTGAGTACTTATTCTCCAACCATCAATACACTATCCTCCCTCTCAATATGCATCCCCTGAGCTAGCGCACTGAGTACTTATTCTCCAACCATCAATACACTATCCTCTCTCTCAATATGCGACCCCTGAGCTAGCGCACTGAGCTAGCTAGCGCACTGAGTACTTATTCTCCAACCATCAATACACTATCCTCTCTCTCAATATACTGAGTACTTATCCCACCATCAATACACTATTCTCTCCCTCAATATGCAACCCCTGAGCTAACGCGATGAGTACTTATTCTCCAACCATCAATACACTATCCTCCTTCTCAATATGCATCCCCTAGCGTACTGAATAATTTTGACCAACACTCCAGTACTTTACCTGTTTATTGCACGTTAGTCGTCTCCTAATTCTTAATTTTTTCTAGTTTAATCATTTCTTCGGTTATTATTTTCCGTTCTATACAATAAATTCCATTACATCAAACGATAATTTAATTTTACTGAAATGTATTACTTTTGAATTAATGCTAAGGGAGTTGTTTACCAACATTCAAATAAATAATTAAACAGTTTAGTGTAATATGGTTACATATAATTATGCGTGTCGTGGAACGGAAATTCGTAAGGAAAATCTCCTGGCCTCACTTTTTTATTCGGTTTCTTTTAGAATTTATTTTTCTGATTATAATATTAGCATAATTGTTTGATTACAAACTGAGATTACAATCATATATAACACATATTTTTACGAATTTGGTTTGTATGTATTATAACGATGCAAGGTGATTTTCTGATCAGTAAAATTATAATGATAATTTAAAGAAATTTAAAAAATATATAAACTATTAATAAATGTTCAACTGGTAACAAGAAATATTTTTAAATCCATTCCTACTCTTTGTTCAACTATTCTATAAATAAAGTAAATATATATTTTATAATTTCGTAAGAAATATAATTAATTTTGTATTGTTATCAATGCATATAAGTTACAAAATAAAAGCCAACATTTTAATGTAAATACATGTTTTTTTTTGCCTCTTTCCAGCTTTCGAAACTGACAGATGTGTACATAATCTGAATTGTGTTTCGTAAATATTATCGTAAACTTGAGAGTTTATGCTTAAAATTAGTAAAATAGTTTTCAATAAAAAAAAGGAAAAAACATGTCACAGGATTTAATCTGGATTACAGGATAGGCAGAAGTACAGCTCAACCGTGCAATGAAAAATGGTTTAATTTAAGCGATCTATTTTTGCGTAATGACCATTTAAACACAGGTAAAAGTTATAATCTAAAAGTAGCAACTGAGAAAATATGTTGATTATTTTTTTACAATATACTAAAATGCAAAATATTCAGAAGATCTCTAAAAGATATATAGACATATTTTATTCGTAAACCTGAATTGTATTGTTAAACTCTGAATTATATATTGATTCGACCCAAAACTCTCCAACACCACTCTTCTTTTGCGTCTTCTAGTGTTTACTTCATGAGTTTTAAGCGGTGTCACTATTTATTTTACACTGTTTTTGCATATAGTTATTCTTTATCGGTCCCTATTTCATAATTTTTCCCACAAGTCTGTGTTTAGATACTCTTGTAGCACTCATACTTTTAAAGAAAGAAGTTTAAAAAAGTATTCAGTCACGTAAATATTTATCAAACTACGTCGGGACAACAAAATAAAAATTCCAAATCCAAAGTATATAAAAAAATACTTAATTTTTCATCTGCCTGTGTTTATGTGTTTTGTAGAAAAAATTGTAGTTTGCGTTTAACAGTTTAAAAATGGCGATCAAGATTTCTGTTAAAAGGTCCTCCTGTTCAAACCAACCACAAACGCCATACATCATAATTTTTATGTAGGTAGTGTGATTATATGAAATTTGTAATGTGTCCAAATTTGCAGCGTTGAAGTTGATTTAAAATTTGATAAGTAGTCTAATAGCTGGCAGATTCTCAGTGTTCGTGTTCAGTATGAATATTTTCCTGAATAATTTTGGTCGTAGAAGAAAAAAACTAGGATATTAAATTACATAAAGTAAGGGCATATCCAAAGTTAGAAAATAATGTATTAATTCAAGTAATACGTTATTTTCAGACGATTACCCGGGATTGCTTATCGTGTATTACGAAACACTAAAAACGTAGACCGGAACCTCGTTAATCTCAAAGTAGATTACACTCCGCCTCTGAGTAGAATGTAATCTAATCTTCTGCCCGAAGTGTAGAGGTCGGAGTGTGGTAAAGTGACCTGGGCTTCATCACTCGGTCATTAATATGCAAACTTGTGTGTAACGTCACAATTTGACTATATAAATAGCAAATCCCGTACTAAGTCAGAACTCATTTTTATAGTATCCCGGGAACATTTTACGTTTGTTGTCATTTATGTAATAAATTGGATATAGATACATAACATGTTCACTTCTAGAGTTTATAGCAAAAATGAATTGTAATATTGGATGACGCCATTCATTTTGAATACATCGATATTGGTGCTAAACACCTGTACAGTCGGAAGAAACGTAGATTTCATGTGATAGCATCACCTTGAAATTAAACATTCCTTAGTACTATTACCAAATTGTACAGTGGCAACTCGTGAACGTCTTGTTTGTTGATATTTTAGTTTTTAAATATAAAGTTTTATTACCTTGAAACTGTACAAAGCTTAATAGCTATGTCGTTAAAAATATTTAACACTACATATTATTTTATATACGCCAAGACCTAGCTTAAAATGATATGTAATATAAAACCTCACAATTTAAGGTCATTTAATTAATTGTGTTTATTGTGAAGTAACCTAAGAAGGTTAACTGTTTGTCGTACCGCACTTTTAATAAAATATAAACTAATGTAGATTACAATGGGCTACTTTTACTTTTTTATTGTATTCTTAACTGATAGGGCTATACATCTAACTTACGCATTTAGTTTAATTTCTGTAAAATGTACAATTAAAATGTAATCCTGTCCATTATAGTTTAATACACATCTTATTTGAAAATTAATTTTTTCATATTGATAGGTCCTTATGTTATTATTGTATTCTTATTGGAGAGAATATACATATGGAAAGTTAGAAGCTATTTATTTCTCATCCATCCACAAACCTTTAAATGAAAAACTAACTCCTTTTCACTTAAACTCATCTTCCATTTATCACGAGGGAAGTAGAAAAAGTGTGACACCAAGCTGTGTGGGACAGCCACACTGAGTGTTGGCGCCAGCGCGGGCTGGTGGCGAGATGTATTGTGGCGGTCTGTTTTTTTCAGTCACAGTTTTGATAAAATATGTCAAATTGTATTTATGTTATGAAATAAGCCGGCTATGAAATGCCCGGGATATAAAGTTTGACTGAATGGGAATGACCGTAATCTTAAAACGTGTTAGTAGTTAATACTGACTATCATACTCGCCCAAGCTATTTGTAAATACTGTATCTGCACCATGTTTAACCTGATAGTTGCAGGTATTATAGTTATCGTTTTCACAATATTATTTTCGCAATATTGTATAGTAGTTAAAACTTTTGACGTCCACTATATGAAAATCTTATGAGGAAAAGCATTATTTATTGTAAATAAGAGAATTATAAAACCCTATTAGTTCTGAGTTGTAATGCATAATAGTGATATACTAACTATTCCTTTTTCAGACTTTAAGTGACCGCCATTTTGAAACGGTAAGATGTATAGAAAAACGTGAAAGATAACAATTTTTTATTAATGTATCAGTCTGGATCTGTGTTACGAATTAGTTGAGTTAAAATGTTTTGTCGAATCTGAATGGTCGCCATCTTTACACTTTTTACTGTATAATATTAATAATTAACTCCACATTTCACTACACTACACAATATAATTTTGAACTATAATTATTATTGTGTTTATTTACTATGTAACATATTAATAGGTATCAGAAAATTGTTTCAAATATCCTTTATTAAAACAATAATTGAATATTTTAAGGCAATCTAAATCAAATATCTTGAACACTTGTTAAACATTTATGTTCACTTACTTTTTTAAGTATTCTTTTGCACAAGGGCTTTGTTTGCCAGAGCTACTTGAGAATTCAATCAAATCCCATACACGCTTGATCAGTATGATGGAGGAGTCGACTTCTCATGTATATTAACAACGGATCTGAATATCAATTGTGTAATGGAGATAAATCGAATTATTTGCTGACTTGTTGAGGGGATGGACTCTAGCTTTCACTAACTGAGAACGTCTATATCTTAGTGAACGGGGTTTTACTTTGAAAATATAAAACTATGGCAAAATATATACATTTATTCACGATAATGCAGTCTAAAAATCAGTTTTCCCTTTGATATTTGGCTGACGTTCCATAATAAAGTGGTAGTACTCTACTTCTCCTTTAATGTCTTCCAGGGCTTAGAAGTAAACAAGAAATTATATTATAGTCCATTATCACGTTATAGCTGTATTACAAGTGTACAACTTGTGCTTTAAGTTGTACTGGGCTACAGTATATTAGTATAAATGATCACAACTGAACATCTTAGATTTTTTTACACGCCTAGTTCCGTTACAAGTTTGGTGTTATCCGTTAGACAAATTGGCATGCCTCAGCCGCGAAATCAGATTCCATCTGAGTCCCCTTGTCGTGGTCAAGGATTTCGTAGCAGCATCATTTCGTAGTTGTCATCATTCATGGTAATCATCCTTACTTTGAGGAGCCAAGATTTTTTTTGTCCTCCAGTTAAAGGGAAGTATGTTTATTATCAAAATGAATTGAAAACTTTGTGTTGTTATGAAGGAAGTGTTTAATGCGTAGGACTATTTATTAAAGCCTGTGTTATTATATATACAGTCGGCGAATCGTCTCGGAAAATGTTTAGTACATAACAGCAGAGTGTTACAATAAGTAATTGTTACCTATGAAGGCTAAGATTAGTTGATTGGTGTACAACCCCCTGTACTTCGGTATTAAGTTGCAAGAGAAATATATTGTTCTTATAGTACGCGCGTGTGAAATAAGTACAAAGGTGATTTCTCTAAAAGCGGAAACATGTATATAATCAATACTGTTACGATACAAGAATATTGTATTAAAAAGCGTGGCTCCCACACCCGAATGATGTCAGGAGTATAAAGGGCGTGAAACGGCAAGGGCTTTTTATAAGATATTTTCAATATCTAATATTGCACCTGTTTCCGTCATATTTTCATTCAAATCCATTGTATCCGTTAAGAAACAACGTTTTAAGCGTAAAACAGTTCACAATAATTTTTATTTTTTATTTTTTTTTTATTTATTTTTTTGCCGTAGTAGAAGTACTGTGCATATAAGTGTATTATAATGCTCCCGTGTACCACAGTATTTTGTCAATAATATCTCCTTTATTATAAATTAAATGACGCCTTGCCCGTTCATCCAAGATTTCTTATTCTTAATGTACCAAGTACGAAATAACTATTGGTCCGTATTTTGTTGCTTATCTTGACGTCCTTACACATATTATGACAAAACTGTAGCAAAAACTCATAACCTCTTTGAAAAATAACAAGAACTAATAATATTTCTTATTGATATAAGGGATGTAAATGTAATAGTGGTTGTAACAGAATATATTGCAGAAAGGCAAGTGCGTAACACATAAACTTATAAATAGAAATCTTAATGAAAAATTTTATTCAGAAATATCTAAGTATATAAAAAATAATTAACAATAAAACCTAGGTAATAATTCCATCAAGATACTAATAACGCAATCTCCAAAATCGTCAAAATTCTACATTTCGCAAAAAACGTGCAAAGATAATTCACATCCACCAGACAGACTGATTGTACCATCATTACCTTCTGCAACTAAGATGACTTCTTCATTTTTCGCACCTTCTCATAAATGTAGCTCAACCTTTTCCTGAAAATACTAAATTAGTCAAAATCATTAAACATGAATATTGAACACAAAGAAGGAATTTATTCTGTAATAAACAAAATTTGCCAAACCTTCTTATAACTTTAATAAATTTCATGTTAACAATGGATTTCTATAGAATTCAATATCACTTTTATCAAAAGTAAAAATAGGTAACTAGGGCAACAAGATCTCGTCATAAGCAAACTTGAACCAAATATACAAACTCTTATTTTTAATACTTTCCACTGATATATTGGTATACTCATGACATGAAAATTTAAACAAACAAGTATTTCCTATTCAAAATTTAAAAAAATTGTTATTTTGTCAATCGGAAAAAATAAAATGTTACAATTTGTCATTACTCATACATCAAGAAGGCCATTCTAAAGAACCTAAAATGTACGCAGTAAAAACATATTAATTTATAATGGGAGTTGTGCAACAAAATGAAAACTATACCACTATTAATTGAAACAAATCAACAAAAATTTTTAAAACGTGCCATATTTTACAACATGATTTTAAACAAATTAACAATAGTTCGTGTATTGGATGGTTTTTTTTTTAATCTCTGATTCAAATATAAATATTTCAAACGTGTTATAAATAAGAATTTATAAAAAAAAAGTTTTAAAAGATATTTTGGTACAAAATTACTTGAACACAATGACCACACAAAACAAGAAAACATAACAGCAGGATCAAATGCGTGCAAAAAATCCAGATGTTTAGTGTGCAACATGTGCTTTACTCCAAACACATTTACAATAAGTGCTACACAAATATTTACACAATATTTTAAGATTCATGCTGTGGCTCCAAAAATACTACTTATCAGATTGAATGCAAGACAGGTTCCAATGTCCCAAAAACGTAATTTGCTTCACAATACATTCTTTAATATCAAGAATGGCAGGCATAGTCTAAATACTTATACAAGCGCTTGTGTAACTGACTCACTGACTGATGTATAGATACAAATTCTAACATAGTTCTAGAAGTGATAGAAACTTGAAATTTGGCACGCAGGTACCTTTTGCAATATGACTCACAACAGGAAGAATCGGAAAACAGGACTTTTTAGTAATAAATAAATAAAATAAATAACGATTTTTTGCGAAGCTACACTTTAATTAAAACTCGAACAGGACTATCTCGCCCAATAACAATTTTTAAGTTATGTCAGGTAGATTATAATTTTTAAGTAAGAGATTATATAACATAAAGTTTTCTCATATGGAAAGGGAAGTTGCTTCCTTTCAAGGTGGCAAACAAAGTTATTTGCAAGGAAGATGTGGGTTTTAGATTAAAGATAAACATCCCGGTAACTAGAACTTCGCGTCCAACTTTAATGCAATGCCCATCTTTCCTGATTAGATCTTATGAGAAAATTGAAATTGTTTGCCGATAGTTAAAAAATTAAAGTATGGTACAGTGTTAACTATAAATTGTTTTGAAGGCCACAATTTTAAAATACATTCTGTAATACAAGCTGTGGTTGTATGTCCATGACATACGGGACACCGTACTGAATACAATACTTTGTGTGGGTGTTTCAAAACTTGTACAAACTTTAGGATACTGTTTTATACAAGAGAATATGAAAACTAAATTCAAGCAAATATATGTCTTTATTTAACGTATATCTGTTAGTGTGTGTTATTTCCTTAAACATTCTTCTTTTACTAATCACCCAACTTTAACCAAACTTTAGGAAACTCTATATTGACATAATCTATATGCATAAAAGACAAGCGAACTTACTCACTCATTACTAATACTCCAACTTTCCGACATCACATCTAACAAAGATACATCACTAGGGGTATATAGTAGGGTTACAACTCTCTAGTAGACCTATTTTCAAATTCTCAATGGCCTACAAATATAACATTTTACACACACGTGTCTTATGCTCTAAAATTACAAATGAAAATATTTCATGAAATTCGTCCAAAAATAGGGGTCAAAAATAAAAATCTAGTTACACAACCCCTAGAAAATCTTTATTTTATTTTTAGCTTATCGATGCCCCACTAAGATATTTGACACAGATATGATTTAAGCTCTCAAAAGACAAATAACACATCTTTCATGAAAAAGAACCGTATAAATGTAATTGGGGTTACAACCCTTAGAAGAACTATATATTTTTTTTCAACTTATCTAAGGCCTACTAGAAGGTTGAAATTTGAAATATAAGTGCGTTATGCCAATAAGCAAGAATACAGTTACGTCACAAATATCAACTACTCATAAGAACAAGGGTCTCAAACCCTAATATAAACTTATTTCGTTATCTGCTGTCATAGAAAGAAGTAATTTATACATTTTTTATACTGTATACTGTATTTCCAGTGTACTTGTGAAGTTCTGAGTCGTTGATGTAGTGAGCTGAACCAACATACATATTCATACAGCATATGCAGGCGATGCGCGGTGTTACAAAGGCTTGCATGACTGCCACTGCCACCGACATAATACTGTATTGCCGCTGAATATGAATAGTAAACACTCACGTCACACTGAACATCTGTCTTCGCTTCTACACACCTCTTACTTCATTACCAAGTAGCAAACATGTTGTGTAATCCATGTGTCTAAATTCACAATTACTAATATGAAGCATCGGTTTTAAGTTGGAGTGCATTTTTAAACTAAAACGATTTCGTCACAACTCTTTAAAATATCGTCTTTAAATAAAGGATAAATATATCTAATTAAATTATTTCACGGTAAGTGATAGGAGTGCGGAACAGAATTTGGGAGATCCTATAAGTAGTCCCAAAAAGAAACAGTTTATGTTGAGGATATGGAATTTTTACCGTATGTGCACAAAATGTGACACAGGGAGTGACGTGTTTTTATTTATAATCATTTGGATTCCTAAAAAATATTACTAAAATACATATCAATTCCTAAAGAAATTTTCATGTACAATATCTTTAGGGCAGCAATGATTAAAAACACCTCACTCTTTAAAGTTATAACTCAACAATATACTTTTAAAATATAACATCAATATCTATTGCACCATTTTAAACATAACTTTATACTTGAATTATACAAAAACATGTAACCTATTTGGAGCCACTTTGTCAAATCGTAGCGAAATAACAATTAAAACTTCTTTTATTGCAAAAAAAAAAAAAAAAAAAAAAAAATACTTTATAAAAAACCAATACTAAATTGAACAATTAATAGATGTACAAGTTTTGGATAATTTTCAAACCGAATAAAAATATTCTTTTATAATTTGAGATGTTTTCAAGACATTATTTTGGACATTCAAGACATTATTATGGCATACTTTAATGGATCCATTTTGCGTGATTGGTTTTCAGAGTTGTCTAGAAAATTGTTTCGTTCTCTTTCAATGTTAACTGAGTTGGATGTTAATAAGATAAATTAAACCACCTTAGTATAACGATTCCTTAGTGTAACGATTTATTACTGCAATATTAATGTAAACTCTGAATGTTGTTCTAAGAAGCTTGCATGCGGTCTTCATTTAACGTTTCAAATTGATTAACTAATAAACAAAATATTTGTTACTACAGTAAATTCAATTCACTTTACTGATTGAATAGAACGAAGAATCCATTACGTAATGAAGTGGCGGGAGATAGCGGTAATCAGTCCGCTTGGATTTACGAGGCCGGGGACCTGTCACCCTCCCCGCGGCCCGCATTCAAGTGTTGAGTCTCCGGCATAATTACCTCCCAATTTGTTGCGTTAGCGCCGCGAGACGTAGTCATGCCTGTGTCTGCGAGATTACGTGTAATATGGCGTCAAGTTTTCAATATATAATCTAAATATTTAGTAAAAGAAAAGTTTTTCATAACATCAAATTTACCGCTAGGGACTAGATTTAGCGGTTTTAATTATTGTTAGAGATATTGAAAATGTGACAATAGCAACTGAGTATCAATAACGTAGAAATCCATACGAATCTAGTCTCAGAGCCATTGTCGTCTCAGATGTCATAATATTCCGGGGGTCGAGCAGTTTCTATTCGCAGCTGCAAATTGTTATTGAGTCGTTACGTCTCGCAATCCTTGGGCATATCCTTGAATGATCCATTCCCTTCTGTTATGATTGTTCAATATGTGTGATTGCGTTTTTATGTATTATTGTTTAATAACATCATAATCGTGCAAATAAATCTCATTAAAATAATAATTAGTTAAAAACTTTGTGCTAAGGCAGTTCAAGTGTTTATGTAATTAGACTTGTGTACTTGAGTTCTCACCTCCAGTTTCCTGAGTCAAAACAAAACTGATGAGATTATTTTTGGTATTTATTTAAATGAATACATGTACATCATTATTAATTTTGCGTACTGTTTACATCATGTGATTCTGAAAATATATAAAATATGAACTAAAATCAATGTATAGAAACATATTTTGGCACTTAATGATAGAAAATGTATGTAAAAGATTACTAACATTAATATAAGATAGTCTTAAAGACCCTATTTTAAAAAGTTGCAAAGGCTATACATTTTGGAACTGGAATTTACGTAACTGAGAGACATATCGTAACCTGTGAACACTTGCTTTTGCAGGCAGGTATTCACTTTATTAAAGTGTATAATTAAATATATATTATTTTTAAATCATCGCCTAATGTATACTTTTTTACCATCAATGGCATTCTATTAAGTGTTGGCGAGTATTTGGTACACGATTGGGAAACCAAGCATACGGGAAACTGACACTGGCATTGACAATTGGCGAATGAAAGATGTATGTGTGAATATAATATTGTGCTATTAATGTTGAAATTGTTATATCGATCATGCTTTTTACCATATGATTTAAATCTTTTACGGTAATAAAAAGTTTGAGTCCATATAAACTAACTATAATGATCGGCTGTTAACCTACATTACCTTCAAAAAAGGCAAATATTTAAAATTATCACAAATTTTGTTGTAATATTACTTTTCTTTCTATTAGTTAATTTTAGTAGAGTTATGGTCAGTATTATGGTATAAAAAGAAATTCATTTAGTTTTATATTTATTATTCGTTATATTTAGATACTTTGGAAAAATCTGTTGTAAAATATGTTCAGTAACTGGATAAGAACAGATAGAAATTTTTAAAATATTGGAATTTCTTTTTTTATAACGGTTCCTACCGAGGAACGGGTGGTAAAAAATACATTACGTAGCACCTTTACATAATGGACTAAAAAAAGAAGAAAAGTATTCGAAAATACTTAACTTTCAGAACATTCAGAACATATTTTTCTAGGCAGTTTGGTATGCACAAGTCTTGCAAAGAGGATTAAAAAATTGCTGAGGCGTTATTTGAGCGGTCTAAGGCGTCAGATAACGTAGGTCCAAATAGTGTCTGTGACCGTTACAATCTATATCAGTAATATCGACTGTACCGACTCTTCTCCTTATTCCTTATAGTTTGAGGACGGACAGAATAAGGCAAAACTTCAAACCCATAAAAATTATAAATCTGGCTGTAAAAGAATTTCGGCATGACTTCAAAGTAGAACAACATTGGTAACATTGCAATTTAAACTTAATATTGAATATTTTTGTGCCATAGTTGAATTTACGTTGTTTCCCCGATTAACAATATATAAGCACAAACACTAGTCTGAGAACCTTTTTTTTCCTTTTAGAACAAGAAGATTATAAATTGCAGTTAGTCTTAGGATCTTCCGGAGTGATGGGATATTCTGGATAGGTAAATTTGGGTAGGGGCCGCCTCCTATCGAGATCAATAAGGAAGAATTTAGGGCACTAATCTCAAGTCATGTCCCCTCAAAACAAGAGGAAGCCAGCCAGCTCTGAACCAGACTCTCCAGTCAAAGCAGGCAAGGGGTGACACACCTTTATGTTGATGCTAGCAAGAACCTTTGTTCTCCTGATCACATAAAATATTCTTGTTAAGAATGTTTACAGACTATAAGCTGCTAAAAACATTCTAACTATTTTTAGAACGTATGTATATTCTTTTTTTCATTTTATAATTTTTTAAACACTTTTTAATTCAATTGAGTCAATTTGTTTCATCAAGCAATGCCATTAAAGAATGTTAATAAAAAATAGGGCGGGAAATAGCCAATTTGCATCGTAATTACACCCCTCCAACCAGCACCACAAAACTTCTCAGAATTAGAGTATGAAAAAGGTCATAAATGTAATAGAAACGGGTTAGATAATATTGGCTTCTAACTGTTATCGAAATGTATAGCTCATGACAATAAAAAAATTTAAAGCAAATTAAAAAAGATCTCTAGGAGTTTAAAAAGGGTTACAATCCCATAAGGGAAATTTTTTTTCCAAATTATCGATGGCGATTAAATTTTAAACACACGTGTGTTTAAGCTCTGAAAATACAAGTATAAAATCTTTTACAAAAATAAAATACATATAGGGGTTAAGTGGTGTTCCTTACAACCCCTGTCGTGTTGGTTAAATAAATGCAGTTTATGTTTTTGTTTTTCTTTTATATATTGTATTATATTTTAAGTGCCATAGCGAGTGATAGTGATGAAATTCAAGTTAAAGACAGTGAAGTCAGCAGTGAAAGGAAAACAAAGAAAAGGTAATGTCATCGAAAGATGAAATATAGGATCAAGAAATGAGGTTAGTCAGTCAAGAGATTGGTAATGATTGTAAATTTAAGTAACTTCAATGTTTTGAGAGAATTGATGAAAACCAAAGAAAGATCATTATGACATATTTTTAAAACTTTTAGTCTCACAATGAGCAATCGCTTTATTTCACAGACCTTATCTCCTTACATGAAATAAAACAGCGACGATGGAGGAAACCAGAAATTGGTGTTAAATTCAATGACAAAAGCTGTACTTACTAGGCAAGAATAAAAGAAGGGGGCAGAGTAAATTATATAATAATTTGCTTCAAAGCCACGTGTTCAATACCCGGAATTAGTGGAAGACTGCAAAAACATTCAAAAGGTGCTTAAGACAATTGGCGAAGCTCCCATTGATAACAGAGGTAAATATGACCATAAACATTGTAGAACTTCTGAAGATATAAAATAGAATGTAATAAAGTAGTCTTATAAAGCCTTTTAAAGGTCAATCTTGCCAATACAACGTGTCTAAATAAAATGTTATAGAAAACAATAGCCTATCCGATGAGTAAAAGAGAAAACAATAAGAAAATATTTATGATCTTTTTAACGTAAAAAATAGACACTGGCGATATGATGTATAAACCAATGCGGAAATCTATAGAGTAAGAAACAAAATGTTAAAACCCGAAATAGTATGCGATGAAGATGACATCAAACTGTTCACCACCTTCATTAGAGAATCGGAGAGAAAATACTATCTCCTCTTGCAAACCTCAAAAACGTGTGTTAATTTCGAAAACCTATGCGAGACAGTAATCTGTCACATACTAACGCTGAGCCGAAGACGACCTACTGAAGCCACTTGAACCCTCGTGTACCATTATTAGGCAAGAGGAAACTATAACCATGCCTCCTCCAGTGTGCTGGCTTCCTTGAGTGAACATGAGAGAGAATCATACAGTGTACTCAACTTGATTTTGGTACCTGGTAAAAATGATTCCTGATGAGTACCAAAGGAGAAGTTCCCATTTTATACTGTATGCTGTATTTTTGTATGCTTATGAATCCCTTAGTCGTTGATGTAGTGAACTGAACCAATATAAATATTCATACAGTATATACGGGCGATGCGCGGTGTTACAAAGGCTTGCATGACTGCCAATGCCACCTACATAATACTGTATTGCTGCTGAATATGAATAGTAAACATTCGCGTCTCACTGAACATCTATCTTCAGTTCTAAATAACTCTTATTTCATTACCAAGTAGCAAACATGTAGATCAAATTCATAATTACAAATATGGTGTAATCGTTTTTAAATTGGTGTGAAAATTTTAACTAAATGTATTTGATCACAACTCTATAAAATATCATCTTTTAATAAAGGAAAAAAATGATTTATTATTTGTTATTACAAATTATTTTACGGTAAGTGGTAGGGGTGCGAAACGGAATTCTGGAGATCCTATACTTAGGCCCAAAGAGAAACGGTTAATGTTAAGGATTTGGAATGTTTACTGTATGTGAACAAAATTTGAGTTAGGAAGTGAAAATGTTTTGTTTATTATTATTTGGACTCCCTAAAACAATACTAACATAAATAGCAGTTTTCACGTAAAATGTCTTTAATTCATAAATGAATGAAAACACGTCACTCTTTAAAGTTATAACTCAAAAATATATTTTAAAAATGTAACATCAGTATCGATTGCATGACTTTAAAAATAACTTGAAACTTGAATTATATAAAACCATATAACATATTTGGAGCCACGTTATCCAATCATAATGAAATTGAAAATTAAATTTTGTTTCATCGCAAACACTATATACAAAACCAATACTAAATTTATTAATCAATAGAATTTAAATTTTGGATGATTTTTCAAACAGAATAAAGAATTATTTTTTAATTTGAGATAAATATAAGATGTTTTGAAGTCATTAAATGTAATGTATTCGTGTTAATATATCGCAATGAAGACATCCTTTAATGAATCCATTTTTCGTGATTCGTTTTCAGAGTTGTCTAGGACATTGTTTCGTTCTCTTTTAATGTTAACTGAGTTGGATGTTAATAAGATAAATTAAACCACCTTAGTATAACTATTCCTTAGTATAACGATTTATTACTGCAATATTAATGTAAACTCTGAATGTTGTTCTAAAAGCTTGCATGCGGTCTTCATTTAACGTTTATAATTGATCTGAAAATAAACGAAATAATTTTTGCTACATTAAAATCAATTCACGTTATTTATTAAATCGAACGAAGAATCCATTAGGTAATGAAGTGGCGGGAGATAGCGGTTGGATTTACGAGGCCGGAGACCTGTCACCCTCCCCGCGCCATGCAAGTATTGAGTCTTCGGCATAATTACGTCCCAATTTGTTGGAGTAGCACGGCGAGACGTAGTCACGCTCTTGTCTGTGAGAATACGTGTAATATGGTGTCAAGTTTTTAAAATGTAATTTTAATATTTATTTAATGAGTTTTTCGCAGCCTCAATGTTTGAGAAAACTCTAGGAACTAGATTTAGCGGTTTCATTTATTGTTATAAATATTGAAAATGAGGCAATAGCACTGAATATCAACATCGTAGAAATCCTTGCGAATCCAGTCTCAGAGCCATTGTCGTCTCAAATGTCGTAACATTCCGGGGGTCGAGCAGTTTCTATTCGCAGCTGCAAATTGGTATTGAGTCGTTACGTCTCGCAATCCTTGGAAATATCCTTGATTGATCCATTCCTGTCTGTTATCATAGTTCAATATGTGTGATTGCGTATTTATGTAGTTATTGTTTAACAGCATCATACTTGTGCAAATACATTTCATTAAAATAATATTTAGCTCAAAACTTTTTTTCTAAGGCAGTTCAGGTGTTTATGTAATTATACAGTTTAATTAAAATTTTGTACTAGATGTCTCGCCTCCAGTTTCCTGAGTCAAAATAAAATGGATGAAATAACTTTTGGTATCTTTTTAAATGGCTACATGAACAGTATTAATTTTGCGTATTGTGTACATCATTTGACTCTAAAAATATGTGTAATATAGACTAAAATCTATGTATAAGAACACATTTTGCCACTTATTAATAGCAGAAGCCTGTAAAAGATTACTAACATTAATATGAGATGGTCTTAAAGACTAGATATTAAAAAGTTCTAAAGGCTATACATATTAGAGAGTTTAATTTATCATTCATCAGTCTTTATGCTTTTTGCTCTTCAAGTGTTTTTCTCTCCACTGCCAATTTATCAAGTACAGAGTGAAGGCAATACGTAAAGAGCAAGTAACCAATCGTTAAACGGAGGGTCACGTACGACACATAACTCCCAGTAACTGACCGATACCTCACACTGACAGGAGCAACCACGTGTGTATCCGGCTTAATTTATCTAAGATCGGCATTGAAATCGGCTGCTATTTTGTTGATTCAGATATAATATTTTAAATAGAGATATGTAAAATATTATGCGATATTAAATCAGAATCCAAGGTGGCGGATTGGAGATGTCCACCAAAATGTAATACTGGCTTAACTAATAGTAACTGTTATCTTATAGATGCATTACGACAAAATTAAGGGGGTTGATTTTTTATTAAGTCTTCATTACGTTTTTCGTATATTGCACTATTTATGAAAATAATAATGAAAAATGGATATCAGGACAACATACAGGGATGCTACAGGGAAAATCAGGGAAGTCAGGGAAAAGTCAGGAAAAAAAACAGGACTGGAAATCAGGGAAAAGTCAGGGAATCCGGTCTTAAGTCAGGGAAAAGTCAGGGAATTTCGACGTTGGTCAGGGAAAAATATAAAATCCCTTTACACAAATAAACTTACTGCCGCCGCGCCGAAACCAAGCCTGCAGAGCAGACGCGGCGCATGAAGCAGGCAGCCGAGGCGGCTTGACCGGCTCGGCTGGCCCGGCCCGGCCGGTGCGACAGAAAAATTAGATGTCTTCTCAGTGAATCGCTCGTATTTTCGTATATTAATAAATAACACTGATCGCCCTATGTTCCTCTGTTTCGCAGGTGGGACCATCTACCGCCCCCTCCTCGGTTGAAGAGATTGGCGAGTGCTAAGACCCACCGGCGCCCCCGACGACTCCGGCATCTACACCGAGCCAACATGTATCCAAGAGCACGATTTTAAGCCAGCAAAGTCGTATGGAACGATTCTGTGCCAAATACGATCTTACGACGGCAGAGATTTTGTGGTGCCTTCAGACCGTTGACAACTACTCCTCGCTAGCAGCGACGGGTAAGCAAGCGGCGCTCTTCGAACGCATGTTCCCCGACAGCCAAATCGCCAAGAATATGGCTCTTGGCCGACTCAAAGTAGGCTACGGTATCACTTTTGGTCTCAGTCCCTACTATTTTGAATGTGTCCTTAACAGTGCGCGGAACGCAGATGCGTTTGTTATTTCATTTGACGAGAGCCTGAACAAAAAATCAAAATTACTTTAGATGGATTTTGTGATAACAGATTGGTGTAAGAAAACAAATGAGGTGGAAACACATTACTTTTCATCTGCGTTCCTAGGCCGGTCCCGCGCCAAAGACTTGTGCAGTGCTTTTAAGGAAGAACTAAAAGATTTGTCACTCCAAAAATTATTGCAAGTTTCAATGGACGGACCTAACGTGAACTTTGCTTTTCTGAAAGAGCTACACAATGATTTGAAAGAAAAAAATGGTCCTTTATCTCCAATTTTTCTTGAGCTAGGGTCATGTGGTCTACACACTGTTAATAATAGTTTCAAGTCTGGCTTTAATACTGTTCCATGGAAACTAGCTGAATTCCTTCTTGGTATATACTATGTTTTCAAAGACGTGCCTGCCAGAAGAGCTGAGTATATACGGTTCAGGGAAGAAGAAAATCCTGTTTTTCCGGCAAATTTTTGTGCTGTTCGGTGACTGGAGAATGCTGAAGTAGCTGAAAAGGCTCTTAAAGCACTGCCGTACCTAGAAATATTTGTTGAGGGTTGTAGAAGAAGACAGGTATCAAAATATCATCAAAGAGCTACAGTAATTTGGCTAAAGGACTGAAAGAGAAAATCTTACCTGTTAGGCTTGCCTTTTTTTATGTATGTTGCACAGCAATTGCACCCCTTTCTTAAAGCTTATCAGTGTAAAGAACCAAAGATTCCCTTTCTGTACAGTGATCTCAGTGCACTAATTAAGGGACCTTATGAGTCAGTTTATCAAAAAGTGACATCCTTGACAAAGCATAGTCAGTAACAGATGTAGATCTCAAAAATTCTGCCAACTTTCTAGCAGAGAAACATATAAAAGTTGGGAATGCGGTAAGGGCTGAAATTAAGAAACTCAATCTTAGTACAGATGCAGTAAAGGAATTTAAGATGATTGTAAAAATATTCTTGTCAAAATATGTGATATGCCTGTTACCAAATCTCCTATTAAGTATAGCCTTACTAAGAATGTCATATTTTTGTGATCCTGCTTTAATAGCTAGTCATTTAAGTGTTTCTAGGAACAGACTGGAAAAAGTGTGTTCAAAAATTTTCACTCTAAGAATTGGATATCCAGTCAAGCAGCTGATAAGGTTAAGGGCGAGTTTAGAACTCTTACAAATAAATCTGATGTAATAACATTGTGTAAGTCGTACCGCAGAAGTGACCAGCGCAATTGATCACTTCTGGAGGGGAAAGATGCTTACTCCAACCTGTACTCCTTCATACAGAAAGTCCTAATATTGAGTCACGGGACAGGCAATTTGTAGAGAGAGGTTTTTCTGTAAACAAAGAATTAATAGTAGAAAATCAGTTACCACGCTCGCTCATTGCACAACGTATAGAGTATATGATGGCATAAAATCTTGCGGTGGAATTGATAATGTTGTTGTTGAACCCAAAAATGATTCAGATGTTCAGAGGGCTCGGACAGAGTATGGTGAAGTTCTAAAAGAACAAAAAAGGCAGAATGCAGAGGGAAAGCATCCGAAAGCGAACTATTTTGCAAAAAATTGCAGATTTAAAGGCAAAGAGAGCAAAAGTTCTTTCTGAGAAAACTAGTGAGATTACTAGTGTAGATGACGGAAAATTACGTCTCTTATGTCCAAACTTGGGCAGCAATTGACAATGTTTGACAATAATTTTTCATTTTTTATAGTTTTAAAATCGTACTAACAGTTATGCAACTGTGAAAGGTGCTTTTAGTATGGTTAAGTTAATAAAAAGTTCCTGCAGTAAGGCAAATACTAGTACATGCTTTTACTTACCTGACAATTTTGTGATTTTAAAAGTTGATGTTTAAGTTATGTACCTTTTTAGCTCTGTAATTTCTATGTGCTACTAATTACTTATGGTGCAGTGTTCTAAAGTATTTTACTTCTGTGTTGTAAAAGATCATTTAAGTCAATCTTTTTGTTACGTATGAAACTGTGTTCACTTTATTTTTTTCCTTTTTTATATTTGCCACCCTGTTAGCCTCAACACCGCTTTTTTCCACCCTTTAATTGCCAAAAACCCTGGGGATTGCGTCGAAAAAAAGTCAGGGAAAAATGAAAAATTTGGTATTTGAATAAATTTAATATCTTGGGGTGTTGATAATCAAAAATTTTGGTTTAATAATAGTGTCCTAAATGGAACCATCAGGCAAGTGAGGCTCGGAGAAATCCTTTTATTCAAGAAAACAGTATTTGGCAAAAAAATTTCTTTAAAGATTTTTTGTTGACGATGGAAGGTTTGAGAAGATTATAGTATTCGGACATTTGTCTTCCTCGTATTTTTTCAGAAAAATATAACACTGCGTTTCGAATATTGAGATCTATCCTCTTGTTTCAGTTGTAGAAAAAGATTCTACGACATTAAAAAACTAAAATATATGGTAATGGACTGCCACTCAATGTTAAAATACTTAAGTGATGACTTAGAACACTGTCGCAGTGTCTGTGGTGAATACACCGATTTCTGACCACTATGGCCAAGAGGCCGTAATTAGTGGAACAAAATTCATAAGGGAGCCCAAAATTTCCAAAACTGTAAGAGACACAAGGCCAGAAAATCTCGCTCTCCTCAACTCTTTCCTTTCGAAAGAAAAGTGGGACTTTCTAAATTTATCCAAACCAGTTGAGCAAACAGTTTGAAACTTTTAACAGTTATTTTAAACTTTTATTTAGATCTATGTTGTCCAAAAGAACCATCAAAAAAGGTCAAAAAAATGGCAAAAAAATAAGTGGATCACTAAAGGAATTCTGATATCGAGAGAAAAACTTAAGTTTTACTCCGAAATTTATAAAAAAAACACAAGATGACAATTTAAAAACATTTTTCCGGAAATATAAAACGATTTATAGAAAGGTGATCCATGCAGCAAAAGCATATGATGTCTCAAAAGCGATTATATCTTCAAAATACATTTCTAAAACTATTTGGGGCATCATTAAAAATAAATCAAATCCTTCAAAAATAGCTCAGATCAAAATTGGGGATCGGATTTTGGATGATGAAACTGAGGTGGCTAACGAGTTTAACAAGTTTTTTGCAACTGTGGCTTGTGACCAAGGCCCTCGGCCATCGGCTCCTCTAGCAAACTCACCGAGAAGACAAATTCCATCAGCCTCTATGGGCTTGGCACCGGTCGACGAGAAAGAGCTCTTTAGTATTATTCAGCAGCTCCCAGCAAAAAAATCGAATGATCTTAATTCAAACTCAATGTGGCTCATAAAAAAATGTTCGAAGCATATTGTGAGGCCTCTGACCGCCTTGATAAATTCCTCATTTCAATTGGGAGTTTTTCCCTCACTCCTGAAGATGTCAAAAGTAACCCCTATCTTTAAAAAAGACGACCCTACACTCAAGAATAACTATCGGCCTGTCTCTATTTTGCCTATTTTAAGCAAAATATTTGAAAAGTTGTTTTTAGTGCGAATGCTTCAATTTATGAATAAACACAATCAGCTCTCAAATGACCAATTTGGCTTCAGAAAGGGCAAATCGACAATAGATGCAATTGTGGGGCTTGTCGATATGATTGTAGAGGGATTGGAAAGTCGAAATCACACTTTAAGTGTGTTTCTCGATCTATCTAAAGCTTTCGGTTGTGTTGACCATATTACACTGCTTGACAGACTGGAATCACATGGCATTCGAGGCGTGCCTCTCACATGGCTTAGTTCATTCCTAAGTCATAGAACTCAAGTTGTCCAAATTTTAATCATATTTCAAATTCTGTGAATATGAGTTATGGAGTTCCTCAAGGATCCATTCTCAGTCCAATTCTCTTCCTGCTTTATGTTAATGACATAAAATCATCACTGCCACACGGGAAAATTGTGCAGTATGCTGATGAGACGACTCTTTGTTTTAACAAATTTTCGAAATCAGATTTGGAACAAACCGCATTTGTTGGAGTAAACAATTGTGTCCAACATTTTCATAGCCTCAATTTAAATACAAATTCATCTAAATCTAACGTTTTAAATTTCACTTTAAACCCAGTAGACTTTGAGTATGGACTTAGCGTTATGTCAGCGGATACAATACTAGAAGAAGTCTATTCCTCAAAATTCCTTGGAATTTACCTTGATCAATGTTTCACATGGAATGTTCACATCGATCAAGTTTGCTCAAAATTAGCCTCAGGCATTTATGTTCTGAGGTCTCTAGCCAAATACTGCGCAAGTCAAGTTCTGATAACGGCGTATTATGGCTTGATTTATCCACACTTCACTTACGGATTGGTACTGTGGGGTGCCTGTGCAAGTAACCAATTTTTAAGAGTGTTCAAGTTACAGAAGCGAGCGATCCGCACCATTGCAAAATTGAAGTGTAGAGAGTCGTGCAGGTCAACTTTCAAAAGGTTGCAACTGTTAACTCTGCCTAGCCTCTACATTTTAGAAACAACGTTGTATTGTCTAAATGTGCCTTGATTACGGGCGGAGACATTCATTCGTACGGGACTAGAGGCAGAGATAACTACCGAACTGGGAGACACAGGACGGTGGTTTATGAACGCTTCACTTTATTAACAGATTGCCTAATGAATTAAGAAAAGCTTCTACGCTGAAGGCGTTAAAAACTCGTTTAAAACGCTGTTTAGCGTCAAATGCATTTTACAATGTAAAAGAATTTCTGGAATATGATTGGGAGACCACACAATAACAAGACTGACTCTCGAACAAAGTGGGAATTATTGGTGATGGATGAACGTGGAATGAGTGATCAAATTTATGTCTGAATGAGAGCTCGATGTGGTATGTATGTCCAAATTTTAACATATTTGACGTTTGCCATACAAATGTATTTTGTCTCCGCAATAAAAAAATTGACTATTGACTATTGATACCTTCCGGACTGCACAAAGTGCAGACTGGAGACAATGAACCGAAGTGATCAACACAAGTGTTTACATAGGAGCTAAGAGCATAAAACACATCGCACCCGAACCAACGAAGAAGAAGCTTAGCTTATTATCAACAATACAATATACTACGAATATACTTTACTAATTACTAATAAAAAGGATATTTTCTGTGCCTCTCTTAGGACAGGTCGCCCTTCTAAGGTTAATTTTGTCCATCCTCATGGACCGCTGGCCTGTTCGAGGATCTTACCAAGCGGAATATAAATTTTGTGGATGTCACAATTACTTTACATCATTTCTAAGTTTAGAATTCTTGTAAAGAAAAAATTCTCGATTTCATAATATGTTAGGTGTTTAAATAACTTACTAATGTCCATTAGAGTACGGTGTGGTATATTCTATTATGAAAAACGTTAATTTTCATAGTAAAACGAAGACTCGTGAACTTGGTGATGCGAGAAATTACAATGCTTTGCATGCTTGTCGCTGCCACTCACATAATATTACACTGTCACTGAGTATGAATAGTAAATAGCAAGACTCACTGAGCGTCTGTCATCTTCTTGTGGAGTTTCGACATTAAGCTCTTGGTAAACTCACTTTGACTGAGTCTGTTATAAACAGAGATTGATGCATTCATTATCATGTAGCTTTAGGACTTGAGAAATCTGCTAAAAGTCTTCCTATCAAATGACGTCAACGCTCTCAAATAATAATTGAACAATACTAATTTAATGCGCAACCTAAAATAAACTCTGGTTATATAGTATTTATAAAGTTTTCTCTTGTTAAAAATTATCAAAGCTAGAGGTGTCACCATATTTTTCACCACCCAAATTAGAATCTTCCAAAAGAACAGTATAGGGTTAAAACGTAAATAAAATAGTTTTATAATAAAGCCAATAGAGATAGCAGTCAGTTTGTACGGGAAACATATCCATTACAGTAGAGAGGAAGTGACTTCAGACCAGACAGGAAACCGGAAACTGCCATTAGAGGTGAGCTGCCCTGAGAGCTGTGCGGCGTGCTGGCTGCATAATTAACTGTCTGCAGGCGCAAGTAACACTAGCAGACCTTCTGCTTTGATATCCATTTTAATGCAAAAAACCATTAGGCCTTCAGTTTTATTTACATTTGTGAATTCTAAACTAAATACTACTCTAAATTAAAAAAAAAAACTTAAGAAACGATAAACCGATTAAACTACGGTATTGTCCAGTTTGGTGCATCACCATAGTTATGTGATCTTAGTCGTGCTCTTATCACCTACGCGCTTATCATGATACTATACACGAATAGATGTGTCTGTCGAAGATAAAATTACTGGTTTTGAATTAATATTTTCCGATTTGCTTAAATGAACTGTTTGAACTTTCCTTAGCTATCGTTGGGTAGTATAGGTATTCAGAACCAAAACAATGACACCTAACTTTTGTATGCAAGAAGAAATGAAAAAACGTATCGGCTGTGATGACCAGATGAATGCATCGGGAATGGATAATATTTATCCTTGGGCGGGGGTTAACGTAATGTTACTTGTACAAGAATTTAGATTTCTGTTTAAAAAGGTCGCATTCTCAGACGGCTTAATGCTCGTAAGTCTTTTTCAGGACTTCGGGGAAAGAACTGTTGCTCGCAAGATATTACAGAACGAAATCATGACGGAATTAATGGGTGATTGTGGTCTCAGCCGTTTCCATCTCAGAAGAAGAGAGGAAATCATTTTTCCACCTACACTTTTCCTTATCTACCTAGATCGTGGATTGAAGAGGACAGGGGTAGTAAATTTCCTCACAGTAGACTTCATCACAGCACTTTGCATTAACATAAGTCGGTCCACCCACCATACTCTGTACTGAATTGTACCTACAGATCAACTTATCCCTGTAACTAGTGGCGATCATATAGGTTTTTCAGATGTAACATCAATTTCTTTCGGTGTCCAATTTGTGATCAGCTTGGCAAATGAGGTTTAAAACTCTTAAACAATAATTTTTCTGTGATCCGTGCGGCATTTATAACTTTGTTAACGCACGTTTAAAATTTACAAACTCTGATTACAGCCTTATGTGGCCAACATATAAAAAACTATTAAAAGTCATTGGAACATTGGTTGTTGCACACTAACTTTACGGGTTGGCAACTTTGTTTTCCGATAGAAGCTAGTAAAGATGAAAACTAACATCGATCAGCAATGCACATTTTTATTATGAGTCTTAAATTAAGAATGAGGTTTTGGATGCACGGCTCTCTACTGATCCACAAATAAATACGAATTAGTTGCTAGTGTTTGTTCGAGATAAATTAATGTGTGGCAGGTGAAATGGAAATCCTGTCAAAGGAACGAGTCAAGGATGGTAGTTACAGTATACAAGAGAGGCCTGTATTATAGAACCAAACAAAACCTTTCCGATTATAAGGAATACAATTTTAAAATTACTGTAAATTAAGCAAAATTTAGTTCATTCCAGTTTACAATAAAAATTGTTATTGCAACTTAAGGTGGAAAAGGATTTTTTTCAAACTTCTCTCGGCAACTGGCGTCTGCAATGAAGGTAGTTAATTCATAGTCGTCAACTTCTATATAAACGCGTTTTAAAAGAAGAGAATATACAACATGTTATTAAAGAAGATGTGTTCCATGGCATACAATGTTTCTCCTAGTTCAGGACTAAGCGCCGAGGCGTGAGATTGATGGTGCTGGAAGGTTGGCAGCAAGGTAGGGCGATATTGTTATTAGTGACCCCTCGGCTCGCTAGCAGAGTGTGTTTATAAATGCAATTTTGCAAACGTACTCCTACTTAGATATAAAGGAAGGTATTACCCTGCAAAGTACGTATAATGTTAATGACATTTGAATGGCCTTGAGTGTATTACATACATTTTTGTGTGTCGAATACATTTGAAAAACACAAGTCTTACACGTGAGGGGATGTTTGAGTGCGATAGAATTACATCATTTAGCTACCAGAAAGACCTATATATTAACATAACACCTAAATTGGTAGTTTTTATGCAATTGTGTTAAAGCTTAATATCGAAATAATACGTAGCATTCTTCCTCTGTTTAAATTTCATTTGTTTACCGTTGACGGTTTCTATACTACTCGTATTATGACATGGGCTCTAATTACATTTTTGTAGTTCATTTTAATAAATTGACTATAAAAATAAGGATAACTTCAGTAAAGAGAGGCAGAATCGCTAAGATACCTGTCCAGATTAAGATTAATGCAGTAATTTCGACCGAGACTGCCGTGAAGAGATTACCTTATCTGACCGCACCGCCGCGCCGCCACGTCATTATGTGCCTTTCCTGTCATCTGCATTGATCAATATAAAAGTCGAGGTATCAGTGTGAAAACTTTTCAAATATTTATAAACGTCAAATCTTTCTATTTTCGATACTAAGGTAAAAAAATATAAAATCTTAGAATTTAAGGCACAATTGAGTTTTAAATATTATCTAATTAGATAGTAAGATGCTCATACACCAAACCGTTCATTATTACTGTATTTACACCTACTGTTGCTTTACGCTAGTAAAATATGCAGTATTGGTTCCCATGTCTGTCTTTGCTTATTAAATCAAACCTACTATAAGATGAAGATATACAATTTTATAGTATGCTATGAATATAAAAATGGCTGAAGGGTTATAAAAAACAGATTGCATTTTGTAACTTATATACATAATGTAAAATATCATATCCTTATCTATATATAAACTGTAAGACGTATTGGCTTTGTCAGATAATGAAAGTATTTTTAACCCATATGCTAAAGCAAACTATTTATCAGCTGATCAGTTCAGTTTCAGCTGATGAGGTGCAACTGTTCAGGGACGACGCTAGGAGGTGTGGTGAACTCATATATTGGCACAATGACGAGTATCGTCTACGCCGAGGATCGGAACTCTCTGGGTCACCTGCTCGTTACCATGACAATCGAGTTTCAACGCTACTCTACAATATCCTGCACGTCACCTGTTTCCCCATCTCTTTCACCTGGAAGGTCCTGAAAGGTGGAATGACACAGTTTGCTCCAGTAAACAGATCCCACTCTCGCTTATGCAGCTGTCATTTCTCTTGGCGACGGGGGTTTGCAAGGACTGTCCTGTGTAGCACTCTCCCGCAGCAATTGTTGACACAACCTTCCTCGAAGAAGACTGTGCGGCCTCCGCGTCCAGAAATGTCGCTGATAAAATTCATTCAATCGATGCCATAGAGCGTTTGGACCGTACCACAACAGTTAATTTTTTGTGTGGTTTCCCAAAATTAACATGGCTACAAATTCTCTCACAGTTATAAATATTTCTTTATTTATGTCTTGTTTCAATTAATAAAACAATATTGTTACTGTTACTGATATTAAATAAATGAAAATACCTCAATCAAAGTCTGTTATCTTAGATTTATCGAAGTTAATAACACCAATTTAAAAAGCTATAAACGATTTATTGAAAAACCAATTAGGTTTCCAATATTCGAAGCTTGTAGTAGCCTGAACGCACTTCAAAGGATGCTCGATTGTTACTGGGGATTTAGATATAACTACGCTTTTCGGACAATCCTGATTTTTATTTTTATACATTAATCATTACAAGTTAATAAACAGTTACCAATAGAAACGTTAACAACAGTAATGACTATATTAATTACTTAATTAATAACTATTTTTGACGTAAGTGTTAAAATTAATTTGTTTGAAATGTAGGTGGAGAAATTTATGTTAAAAAGGACAACATAGACTTATTACTTTCTACTTAATTTTCACCATGAATGTTAATTGCAGTGTACACAAAATATTTTGAAATAAGAAAAAAACACTCAAATTTGAAATTAGAATTAAAAAAAAAAGTTATGATATGTAATTTTTTTTATTTACTTTTCCTGTTTTTGCAGTGGTCGTCGGAAATAACTTATTGTTTAATATAACTAAATAAAATAATGTAACACTGGTAAGGAAAACTCATTTCTTCCTATGGTAGGTATTTTTGTTTTTTGTATTCTATATTATGTATTAATTAGATGTGTTTCTTAATACATATTTTTCATTAAAATTCTTATACTTATATGAACGAAATATTGCATGAAATTTACATTAATTAAATTACATTGGAAAAGTGTGTAATAGAAAATTTATATTTATCAATTTTAAAAAAGTGGAAATTTAAAAATTGTGGCAGGGTGCGCTCTACCACTCTGGTGAACACTGATGCAAGGGTTTTGAATCTGCCTCATTGTAGGCTCATTTTGTGAGCTATTACAAACATATTGATGTCATTTACGTAACTAAATTTTTGTATACGTGCATTAGTTTTTGAAATTTCAATTTTGATTTAACTTAAGCTGCACATCAGGTGGAAAGTTTTTAAAAGAAGGGTATTTTCAACGTTTCATAAAATAAAAATGTAAATTTTTATTAAAGAATTAAATACAGACATTCGTAGATTGGAATATAGTAAGATTAAAACTGCAAACGGTTTATTAAAAAGTTCTGAAGTTAAGGTACAATAAGGCAGACATGAAAGGTCTGCAAGCGCTATTCAACGGTCTGTTAGGTGGCGCGCGTAGCGGCTACAGCCGGAAACTGTAGGCAACTCTCCCACCACTACCTGCTGGATATTTCCCCTCACCCGCTTTCGCTAGGTTATAACGTGTGGCCTTTCAGTGTTGGTGTCCCTTCAATTTTGTTGATTTATAATATCTATTCATACATTAATATTCAAGTTTCTATCTTGCACAAATGAAAAATTGTAGTCAATATTTCGTTTTTAAATAATAATGTTTTATGAACAAGTATGTATAAAGTATGAAATACAATATTTTTATTTATTCGTCATCCGATCAGTGTGAAAGGATAGGATCGCATAGGATCACAGGCGCCACTGAGCTCACGGGCGGTGTGAAAGGACCGCGCCGCGCCGGGTCTTTCCAACGGCCATGGACGAAACACTACTTACGCGCCACCGTGGCGCGCCGATGCTATGCATGATCGTGTCGTGTGGAAGCTCTCGCATACATCTTCATATCACCGAAATAGTGTTGGCGAACTCTTTCCGGAACAATAAATTCGTAACGTGTACAACAACTACCTCTACCTCCTGGGGAAAAATAAATTATTGATTAATGTCAATATTTTCAAAATATGAGTGACATACCTCATTATGAGATATTTTGTTTAGTGCAATGTTATAGTCTAACTATAATAGTTTTTATTTGACTTACTGTATAATTGCTTCATTTGATTGTTAAACAAATATCATTACATAAGCAGCTATTACCCATTACAAAATAAAGGAATTACAATTTTAACATTTTAAATTAAAATTCCATTTTTAACTTTTTACCACAAATTCATATTGCCAGAACTAGTTGGCCCAAGATACCCTCGAGGGCTTCCTGTGAGAGACAGACTAGATGTTTTATAACTACAGTTTTATGTTAGTATAATGCAATAGACGTGACAAGAGCAGCTGATATAGTAATTCATTTAATTCACATGTATACCTATATTATCCCTTACAGTCATAGAGACTAGTGGTATGTTAAAAAACAAACTATACAATTAAATATGACAGATAAAACAAGGAATTGAAGATTACAAAAAAGTAAAGCAGTTTAAAAATAATTTTGTGGATGCTAATTACCGATTAATGGTCACATCCTTTATTCATGTTTTAATTCCTTATCTTATCACTTTCACTAGTATTTTACATTCATTCCTTATCTTGTTTTGTAAGACCAGTGTCCACATGAATTACTTCTACCTCCAATAAACTATTTTTCTGCTCAATTTAGTCAAGTGTAGGCTGCCATGGAGTTCACTACTGGAGAATACGCTGATATGCACTTTATTTACGGGGTTTGTGATGGAAATGCAAAATTTGAAAATTTAACGGAGAATCTAAAAATGATTTAGTTTGCTCACTTGTCTATACTTTGATGAGAAATATCAAATTTACGTAAAAAAACACGGGTTTTTTTAGAAAAACTTAAAATAATTCATTTCAGACCTAATTTTTGGAGTTAGACTTTTTATAACCACCATTGTATCACATTTACATTGCATTATAACCCAAAATATTTTGTCACACCCAGAGCCACTCACCCTGTATACACTCAGTGTAATATATTTAGGTAAATTTTTATCCTATACAATTTGCTAAGTAAAAACTGTAATTTTTCTCATGTTGGTCATGTGATATTTTGCTTGATTGTAATTTTAATGTCTTGTTGTTACTTTCTTTTTTGTTGCTGAATTTTGTTATGTTACTATTGTTCAATTCTGTGTGGGTTTACATTATGTATCAAAGAATTAATAAAATTATGTTAGTTTTGTTGATAACATTAAAATTATTTAAATTTTCTATGGTTTTCATAACAATTCCTGCCTTGCCCAGTTTTTCTACGTATTCCAGATCGGTAGACACTCTGACTTGACAATATCACTGGAATAATTACGTTTCTGTTAGTTTTCAAATATTTCAGAAGACCGAATTTAAATTAACAAAAATAAAATATATTTTACTAAAATGTGTTATTGCATAATAATAAAAGTATTTTGTACCAACGAGTAACGGTAGGACAAGTAGCCTACCGGTTACAGTTTCATACTGATTTAGCCGATCTCCACACTACACAGTACGTTGTTACTAGCCGTACGCCACCGAACGCATTTTCTTTCGGCAAATAACTGAGATGTTCCGTAGTCCCGATACTGCGATCTTTGGCCTGTGGTAAATCGCAGTCTTAACAAATCTAAAACATGTACTGTAGTAAAAAGGAAAGTGTCATGTAATGTTATTCACATGTAATATTTGAAGGAAGCCACTCCCAGTCTGATTTTTGCTATAACATTTTACGTATCATGTTTTGCCTAAATTATACTACAATATTTTATATATGTTTAGCGATAGTTTTCATGTGTATCTTTGTGTCCATTTACTGTCAGTATATAGGGGCAGACTAATGTGAATAAAGCATAGTCTGCTTTATTCGCATGTGGCGTGGGTAAAGTGCCTGAAGAGTGAAAAGCCTACTAACCCATCCCTGTTAAAAACGTCGGACGTCGCGCACCTGGCTCGGGTCCCCCGCTCGGCAAATGTCGGAGGCGCTCGGTAAGTTCCGATCCCTTCCACAGCAACTACTCATTGCCCTCCCTACAACCGATTTTGCCAGCGCTCCAAGCGGATTTTTGAAACATCGTACTGCGATTTCTGGCCTGTGGTAGAGCGCACCCTTAAAATTATTTACTACGCACGCATTTGGCATAAATTGTAAAAGAATAGTAATTGAACTATATTCTTTTTACGTTATTCTGTATGGCAAACGTTTTTCTTGAGGAAGAAAGTTCTACTCGTATTGTAGATTTACAATACACATTATTTTTCCTAAAGAAAAACGCTTATTTTAAACTTTAAAGTGGAAAATAAAACAGATATTTTGAAAATGAATTGTATTAATATACAACTTGAATGAATGTTAGGAACTTTAATTGTATCTGATTTTAATTTTAAACAATATAAAACTAACTGAAGTTCCTTCCTTGCCTTCTTCTTTTTCCGTGTAATTAGACAGCGTGGCCAATCTTTGGCCAATTATTGGGTTTCATCAGTTGACAAAAGCTCCATCCAACGCTAACCCCGTAGAAATAGTAATGCCCCACAACTCCGTCATAATATTTTGTTCTGATTATTTAGATACAAATCTAATATATTGTTTGCTATTTGATATAACAATATTTTACCTATGATCAGAAAGTGTGGAAATACCTATTTAGCAATGTATTTAAGTATGAAGAAAATTAGGATTTGATAATTTCAACGTTATAAAACGTTTCCGAACTTAAAATAAAATGTTTAGTAATAGTTGAAATTAATTATCAATTATTATAGCGTAGCTATGGTAGGGTTGTTTCTTTGCGAATGTTGCTTTTAGTTCAATTTCACTTTCCACTCAGTGAGGCGGCTATAATCTGACACTGTGACAGACTTGACTTCTGGAATCTAGAGTCCACCCGATTTTTTCCGAATTTTTCATTTATCTTAAAACGTTCATTATACATTATTATATTATTCAGTAAGGTATATAGACATATAATTTCTAAACAATGTAGGATAGAACACATGTAAAAGCATTTTCTATAATTGCGCTGAGAAATGTTGTGAAATTTCTCAAGGTGGTGTTTAGACGCACTGTTTATAATGTATTAGTTTTTAGTTATTGTAACTTAAATATTGACAGATATAAAATCATTTTTGGGCTACAAATACATATGTAATGACTTAACTTCTTGATTTACTATAATTTATCACAACCATGTCGTATTCATTTATTACATAGAGCCAAAGTTATTTCAGTGCGTAAATAAAGTTTACAGTTGATCCCCTTCATACATACGGCTTCACAGGTGAATAACGTCGGCTAGTGTTTAATACAATAAATTGTCACAGCACATTTAGCCGTTGTTCTCGCTTCATACTTTTGCTGTTATTGCTCTCTTTGGATTTTAACTTAATTTGTATTATTTAAAACTGCTTTGTAAATAGTAACTCATTTAAATCGTAATACGTGCCTACTCTTACAAATGGTTATCCGTGTGTATTATAAACTAAAATGCTTTTTCTATGCAACCGTTCAATCCATAACATTAAAATTGCAAAATACGCTGTAGGGAATTTAGACAGTCATTTATTTGAAAAATAAGACAATCCTCAAAAAAATAAAAATAGGGACTAGTCGTAAACTTTAATTTTAAACAACTTATAGAGACTTTGTACTTTATTTAAAACGATCGCGATTTAATTTATTAAAATCACTTAATAAACATTAAGGATGTGCAATATGTCTAGTTTAATTTATAAATACAATTTATTATAAAACAAATACAAAGTAGATATTTTCTAAAAAAATAAGTAAAATTATGTACCATTCATTGCAAAGATGTAAAAAATTTGCTTAATTTTTACTTAAACTTTATATTTTTCTAAATGTACTTAAATTTACTTTACATTTGTAAACAATACTAAGCCTAAGCACTGCAAAAACTACTGTTAAATAGCCGATTGTTGATGACAGCTGTTTTACACAAAGGTTATTTCTATACAGAAATTACGTATTATATTGGTATTATGTGTTTAGGAAATTATTAATTTATTTCAGATTAGTTATTTCTTATGATGTTTCCTTAGTATCACCTGCCATAATCTTTGATGCACTTTCTTTGTTTCTTTCATTATAATATTTATAATACATCAAGATAATTTTTAAGGAATTGCAATACAACTGCGAGTAGGTATCTGCCAAGTAAAACAGTTATCGATCAACACATGTATAAAGTTTATATGCACTAAAAAATTCCCGATATAAGCACGCCCGTTACTTTCAGGTTTATCAAAGACAAAGTTGCTGGGCAGCACATAGCAGAAGCAGTGCGACCATAGCATAGGGAATGTTGAAGGGTTTGTAGGTGAAGCTGGAATATTGCCTATATATTTGAGGAGTAACTAATGGTGTTCGCATCAAGCTTTTATATTCTGAAAGCAATTGAGATACTACTAGCAAACTTATTGCTGTCAGTTATAATACAGTTTTCATATAAATAGCTTATACCAAACTATTCTATTAATTTTACGTTTACGCATGGTGTTTTAATGAGCAAAGTATATGTGTAGATATAATTTCGCAGAAAAGAGATCACGGTAAATTTAAAATTAGTTTGATTAGTGTAAATCAAACTTAATTCCAGTATGTTGACTCAGTACATCTGATCCGTGTATTTTAACCAAAATTAGTTAGTATGTAGTAGAAATAATCTTAACCGTACTTTTAAATTTGAATATTTAAATTAAATTCTAATTAATTACAAATCAAAAAACGCTAATATTTCATTTCCACATTGATGTCTACAATAGCTGTCCTGAGAATTTGAAAACTTAACTGATAGCCCCATTATTCCCCTTATTTAAAAAAAAATAGGCAATGTATCGCCATCTTTATTTAGGTTGAAGTGTCAAGAAAACGAAAATGCTTTACTATACAATTAACCTGGAGGTTTTACGAATGCAAAGATTTTCAACTAAACTGTCTGACCATATAAAAAGTAGCGTATGCAACAGGAGGTACTCTGGAAAGGTCTCAAATGTATTTTTGACTATTAGAACCAGAAAAAATAAAAAAATAAAATAACATCACACTAATCAAACTAATTCCCCCATTGTGAATGAGTATATGTGAACAGCGCTGGTTACACAGTCACGTCTCAGATACAAGTAGAGCTAAGTGGCCAATAGCTGTGTGACTTCCTGTTGGAACCACTGAAATACCTGGCTCCGTCTCAGTCCGTTACCTTTCTTCAGGACTCTTTTACCTGCCAATGTATAGATAAAAATGAAAAATTGTACGTTAAATGGTATGGAATTACAGGAAGTATATCATATTCAGTAAAATACTGATACTTAACTGTTACTAATTTAATAAAAATGTACATTAATTATCAAAAATAAGAGACCGAGAAATAGGCTTTATTTCCTTTTGTCTTAAAAATTAACTATGCCTAATAGAATTTTTACATTGTTTGCGAATATACATTATGTTGCTTGAAAACCATATTCCAAGGATAACGTGATTTAGTTCTTCTAAAAAAACAGTGATAATGTCTAAGTATGCTTGCATTTGCTACATACTTACTGCTTAATTTGAGGAAACGCATTTTTAAAACTTTGACAGTAAGATTTCCAGGTGGAACAAAAAGCTGGAAGCTGTACAGGAGTGACAGGAGCAGGTGACGGACCTGCCGAGGTTTCACGTCGCACGCAGCACCACAATAAGCTCTTTATCACTCTAAAGCGCTTACCTTCTCTACGCCCGAGGCTTTGCTTGGCACTTAATTAATTACATTATAACTAAACATGGGCTGATAATTTAACATAAACACTCTGCAATTTAAAACCTATACAGAGTACTGAAGAAAGATAACTGACTGAGACAGAGCCAGGTATTTCAGTGGTTCCAGAGGAAGTCACACAGCTATTGGCCACTTAGCTCTACTTTTATCTGAGACGTGACTGTGTAACCAGCGCTGTTCACATGAACTCATTCACAATGGTGGAATTAGTTTCATTAGTGTGATGTTATTTAAATTTTTTTATTTTTTCTGGCTCCAACAGACAAAAAATACATATAAGACCTTTCCAGAGTATCTCCTGTTGCTTACGCTACTTGTTATATGGTCTGACAATTTCGTTGAAAATCTTCGCATTCACAAAACCTCCAGGAAAATTGTATAGTAAAGCATTTTCGTTATCTTGACACTTCAATCTTGAATAAGGATGGCGATAAATGGCCTATTTTTGTTTATAGAATAAGGAGAAGAATGGGGCTGACAGCTAAGTTTTCAAATATTCAGGACAGCTATTGTAGACTTATTAGTGTGGAAATGAAATATTAGCGTTTTTTTTATTTTTAATTGATTAGAATTGAATTTAAATATTGAAATTCATGAGTACGTTTAAGATTTCTTCGATTAAATACTAACAAATTTTTGCTAAAATCC
The DNA here is from genome assembly GCF_021130785.1 of Homalodisca vitripennis. Classification (NCBI taxonomy): domain Eukaryota; kingdom Metazoa; phylum Arthropoda; class Insecta; order Hemiptera; family Cicadellidae; genus Homalodisca; species Homalodisca vitripennis. The sequence goes on from NW_025777062.1 coordinate 46,008, forward strand.
TTGGATCCATAAAGTTTCATTGTAGAGAGCGGTTTTAGATATGGGGCTGTGCTCCTTTCATTCCAAACAGTTTTAACTTGGCATCTACCTCTAGAAAGTATTTGCAGATTTTGCTATACAAGAGTCTGTCGCTAGTTATGAAGTTATCGTGCTAGCACATATACATGTGTAAAATACTATTGCACTCTTTAATATTTTTAAACTGCAACATACAAAATCTACAAACTTTGTTCCATTAGGGGGCGGCCTGTGGCGAGTTTGGCGGAAATATTACATTACAGCCTAGGTCAATATGCAAATAGTTTTTAAGGTCTTTATTAGTAGATCACAATGTAGCAAACCAAACTGCATAAGCTTTTTTATTTGACAATGGCAGCTGGTGAAAAAAACCGATATTGAACCCTTATTGGCTGCCATTTTGCATAAGATAAACGTTTTATAAATAAATTTATTAGAGAATAAAGCATTTTAAGTGCATATCACGTTCAAATATAAAGATTTCTTTAATTACACCGCATAATAGATAAATTAGAAAGGTATCTGTTGCATTATTGTACTTACTAGCATAACGTAAACTATTGTTCTATAACATAAGTTTCATTATCACATATAATCCACGAAAATTGATTTAATATGGCGTTTAACTTTACAGTTTAGTTCTCATTATATTGCATTATAATTAATGACTTTGGTGTTAGATAACTTGTTTCTGAAACTATTTAGAAAACATGGTATTAATCATAAAATTTTTTTATGTTTAATTTCTTTTTTTTCTTTCTTCTTTTTTTTCTTAAAATACTAATATTAGAATAATTTAATGCAGTTGTTTGACAGTTCTATCGTTTCAGTCTTTTAATCGTATTAAAAGAAAGAGTATGAAACAAGAAGTTACGAAAGTTCAGTCTCGTGGAAATAATAAGGATAAGAGACTTTGTTATTAAATGTTGAGAGCAGACCTAGTAAACAACTTCACTTAAATAACATCTTTAATGGCAAGAAGAATAAATCACCTTTTACAATTTTTATAGTTTTTATTTATACTTTGTACATTTCATATTCGAAATATCCATTTTCAGGTACCTTTCAAAATAGTCTGTACAAGATTAATGCACAATAACTTTTCACTCTGCGACTCAGAGCTAGTTTACTACCATTTTAGAAATCAATTATTTGGTCAAAAACAGTCTTGTTATATGTAAATATGTCGATGTTGACTACTCATATCACAGGACCCTTGTGATGCCATTGGAATTGCCTTTGATATCATTACAATATCGCTGGGATATCCGTAAGAAGCATCGGTCCTTCAAATCTGGTCGACGAATTTAAATCAGTGTTATATGTAGTTTGTTGGTGATTTTATTAATTAAATATTGGAAGAGAATTGTTAAATATAGACGATGAAAAACTTGTCAATGAACGTGAGTCGCCAAAGAAAAGTAGCCTTAAATGATCAAAGAAAACATGTTAAAACCCAGCCCAGTCATACTCCCCACGCCCAATATATCGCCTTTGTCACCGACACCCGATAACTGCTCTGTTTATCGCGGTTTAGCATCTCTCTCGTGGCGAGTACACACAACCGAACGCTTTGTCTCGTTAGTTTGGTACATTTATACAATTACTTTTTCTAAAACAAAATAACTTAAAATAAAATGTTCGTATACAACCTTTACCGAGATAAGATAGTGATCCGAAAAGCACGTTTTAATTTGTTTTGTTGCCCAATAACGTGTACTGTTTCTTTACATATAGGTAACATGATTTCAAAAATATACATAATTTTTTAACAAACATATATTCCAATATTATTTTAAACCTTTATCCCCAAAGTGTGATTTTTATTACTACTGTTCCTTTACATATTTTTAACATTCAAAAACAGACATCAGTTTATAACAAACGTGTATTCCAATATTATTTTAAACTTTTATCCAAAAAAGTTATTTTTTATTACTACCCACAGCACAATATATATGTCCAAAACCTGGCCTGACAAATTCTGGTGGTTTTCCTACGGAACAGACACTTGGATACTGAATTGTTTGGCAATTCATATAAACAATATGAAGTGCGGTTACAACCTGTCTGTTTCTCTTGTGCAGACGAGTTCAACTGTCTGTGCTCCTGGTTTTCATTTGTTCAAGAATAGAAAGTGTATATAATTACACACTCTTCTCTTAACCTTTTTTATGATAGATATTTGAAGTTTCTTTGCAGTAATATAGTTAGATATAAAGCGTTACATCAATAAAGGACAATTTAAGTCTTGTATCCTGACGTGTAACTCAAAATTTTCAAAGGGCACTTATAGTCATGAGATACCTTATTTTAAACGCCTTTGTACATCTGTTAAAGGTACTGAGTAATGCAGCACCATTTCAAGGTAGCGGACAATTTAACCGACATCACTGTAGGTAAGGGGCACGAGAATATATTAACTGTTATCAAGTCGATCACACTCAATGCCCACGGTGGCAAAACATATTGATCAGTATAGTCGGCGAGATATATTTTTTCATTGGTGGTAAATTTTATAACCTACCCGTCGGATTAACCATACAGGTAGTAAGTAACAATTTGGCAGCCTTGTTCACTTTACCTTAACCAACTAGACTCTTTTGTGGGGCCATCTTAAGTCATATGGCTTAAATCGTGTTTTACAGATTAAATACCAGTATTCATCGAGAAGGATTAAGAAACAAAATTCAGTGGACTGCTACACTCTCAGGGGGACGGCTCGTAAAGAGTTAGAAAAAAGGTTTAATAGGTCGATTAGTGTATGAAATTAAAGGTAAAATAATAGAATAGAATACCACAAAGCCAACCTTTAAAGGTTGTCTCTAACGAAAATAGTAACAAGCACAACGGTGCCCCACAACAACTATTCAAAAATCAAATTGTAGGTATTTGCTTGGAAAACCTGAATTTATGTACATTAATTTATTCTTAAGACGCTGGAAGTCAAGTCCTGTTCACATAATGAATAATAATTAAAGTCACACATCTGATCTCAAAAAGTTCATGAAATATATCTGATAATATGACTTGATTTCGTACGATTAAATTAAATTAATTGCCAGTAATGTAATACTTATCATGCCTCAGTAACTCCATAAGAAGCGATGTAGACGCTGTCAGCGCCCCTCGTCTCATTGTCTCTGAGCACTTGATCCCTTCGTATTATACGAGTCTCATCTACTGAATATCATTAGCTTCTCATTAACATTTAAATTTTATACAACGATGATAGCTGAATATCAAATGAACTAAAACGTCTAATGGAAATCAAGGGAAGGGAAGATAATCTGCATCCAGTAATAATTTCCTAATATACTGATGAGGGTTTTCAAAAAAAATTTCACTCTGATCTAATAGTTAAACGTACCTCAATAAAGAATCAATAAATACTTTCTATGATGTTCTGTAATTATTCCTATTTGCTCATTGTAAGTTAAACTGTTATTTAAAATGCTAACTCTGTTACAGATTAGAACATTTCTAAAGTTAATAAAGTGTTTATGACGTAGGAAGATAAGATTTTTGTCTTCCAGAAGACTTGGTCTACATCTTATTAGTTTTGAAAACTTTAAAACAGCATGGCTTATATTTAAAAATGGTTTTTTTATGGTTAGTTGTAAAAAAATGATATAACCTCGTGAAAAGTTAACAAAGTACATTATATTTGACACTTACAAAATAGTATTATACTAGAAGCAACATTAGCGACAAGCTAAAAATAATAGTACAAATACAAATATAATTATGTTGTTTACAATACAATTTTTTCCTTTTTCGCAAACGTAACCGTCAACAGTAGAAAAAAGGTTTGAGAAAGTTGCGAGTTAGAAGCGTCTGTTTATCATACAGTGGAAGATTAATTTAGAAAGTTTGTGTTTGTAAAGAGGCGTTGGAGTGAGTAATAACCGCAACTCTAAACGGTATTTCAATATATATTTACTGTCAAGCTATATCTTTGCAGTAGAATATACTGAGCACAACCTCTTTGTATTTTAATGCATCAGAGTTAATTTATGTACTTTTATTTAATTTTTGTGTCATAACTATGTAAATGTTTAAGGTATGATTAAGTAATAAAATATAAGTATTTTGTGTAGTAGTATACATGACACTTTAAACCCGTATTCGTGTTAAAAATTAATTTTCTAACTTTGAATCCTTTAATATTTCGACGATTGTCGTTCTAAAAAAGGATATAAATATTATGTATACAAGCAAAGAATAAAAGTAAACATTTAATAAATTTTGAGTATCAGCTGAAATGTTTTAATCTAAATTTATAGTATAATTTTGTAACTGCTATGTTATATTAGAAGACATTTTGGCAAGTGGCTTTATATTAAAATTAAGATGAACAAATATATAAAAGGCGTTCTAACAGCTTAAAAATAAAATAAAACATTAACAATTTTGTTGTTTTTGAGTTGCACAGTCATAACAAGAAAATATACTAAACATTTTGTTTTATATTTCTTAAACTATTTTTAACAGATCATTCATTATTTAAAACAAAAGGTAATTTTGACTTAGACACTAATTGTTTGTTCTAAATTTTCTAATTGAATTTTGGAAGAATCTTCTGGTACTCTACAAATCACTTTTAATGAGTAACAGTTATTACATTTTTCGTGATGAGCCAATACGTGTTGTGAAACCAGTTTGTCGTCTTTTCTGTGGATGAAGACCGATGGTTATTCACAGAAAAGACGACAAACTGTATATGTATATGTAATACATCCTATATGTAAGGGATTTTTTGTTAAACCAATATAGTTCTTGGGACAAAATTTGCATGACAATATTGGTAAGTTACATTCTTTGGTTTCCAGTTAATGTTATTTGAAATTGGATATCTTTTATTAGTAAAGTTACTTGTAAAAGTTTTAGAAGTATTTAGAATTTTGCATGTAGCACAACGCTTGTCTTCGTAAGAATGGCAACCTAAAAGCTTTTTATTAGCATCTGAATGTGGAATTTGGTTAGTCAATAATTTATGTCTTATCAGAAGGATCTTCAGATTACTAGCTTTACTAAAAATAATTCTCGGGGGTTTTGAAAACAAACTGTTTATCAAGGGAGATGATTCTAAATTGTTGTAGACTGGTTTTGATATATAGTTTTATGTAGCCCCGGAAAATATTGCGTAATAAATTTTGGATCATCTGTATAATTTTTCTTGTTGCTGCTGTTGTTGTTATTACTTTTAGATTTGTTAATTTGATTTCAAATCATCTTGGTAGGATAGTTCGTAGCAGTCAATGCTTTAGATAATGTTTCAATATATTGGTAATCCGAGTTGTTTGAACATAAATGTTTTGCTCGGATTGATAGGCTTTTTGGTATGGCCTTATAAATGTGGACAGGATGGCAACTGTTATAGTGTAGGTCATGCATGGTATTAGTTTCCTTTACACGAATTTCTGTTTTTAGATAGCCGTTTTGTACAAATATCTAAGTTTTAGAAGAAACATTCCAAGTAATTTAAAAAAATGAAAATGAATTGAATTGTTTTAGGAAAGTTTCCAATAAAGTTTTACAATGTTCCCAGATCATGAAAATATCATCTATAAATCTCAGCCAAACAACAGGTTTGTGTGGCTGATTTCAGAAACTCCTCTTCCAGCTTACCCATAAAAATATTTGCATAAGAAGGTGCCATCCTAGTTCCCATTGCTGTACCATTAACTTGTTGGTAATTTTGGTCTCTAAACTTAAAATTATTCATTGTTAGTATCATGTCAATTGAAGTAACTATACAATTTGTGCTAGGTTTAGAATTGCTTGCCCTAGTGTTTAAAAATGAAGTTACATACATACATAGTCACTAACATAGGAGTAGTAGTTGAATGTCACTGAGTCTTTCAATTAAATTATCTGTGTTCTTGACATTAGAGTTCCATTTCTTAACAAAATTAAACATGGCATTTTCGTGTGGTTCAGGTTTATTATACCTTTTTTATATATAGGTGTTCTAAGTCTCCTTATATCTCAGGTCAGTAATTCTTTAGTTATATACTCAAATAGACTAAAGTTCAATTAAAGCCCCTCATAATAAGCACTTCTTTAAATATATTCTAAAGGTGTTTACTTTTTTTATTAAAACATATGAAGCAATAGTCAACTTTTTTCTGTTGCATGATTCTTAATGAGTTATTGTATCTTTTAATACATATTTTACATCTTGATACCAAATACTAACGATTTCTCCATTGAGGATTCTTTCGAAATCCGAAAAGGGCCGTCCCCCTGAAAAGATAAAATGTCCCCACTGTCTAGATTGAAACTAGGTTCTTAATTCTAAGTCTGGTGCATTAGTGGATTTAATTTGTATATTGAAAACAAGGGTTACAAAATTAGTGAATCAGCGTTTAAATATCGTCACGTGTATCAAATATATTCCAGGCCTTCTCAGAATTATATATAAAGTTACTATAGTCTATGTTTTTGAGTTTACGGGGTTCAGATTTGTATCTAGTATGATAGAGTTGGGTTCAAATATACCGATCTTTCCTGTTTATCATTACTTTCTTATTTAGTACTTAGTAAGACCATTACCCATCTTTATCGGGATAAATTCGAATATTTTTTTATTGAAATATATTTTATGATATGTGTTATTGTTTTAAATACGCTCATGATTCATTATGTTACTAAAATAAAAAATTGTTATGATTAAAAGTCTTGTTTTTTAACAACTACAATTTAACATATAAGTTTTAACACTAAATTTTTATGATTACCAAACCTTTAAACCAAATGTTTTTAATAATTTTACTGTAGAAAAGCATTTAAAAACATAAAGTATTTTGTTTCCCTCAACTGCATTTGCAGTTCTACTCTTGCGGCAATTGAATATAGAACTATTTTTAACATTGTAATTAAGTAACAGTTATACTATTTTATATGAATTTTTTGTAATCGATGAAATAAGGATAAATAAATCAATATTCTTAAGTCATTCTCTGTATTAAAATTTAACGGCTGGGTTACGTCTGTTGGTACATATAAAGAGTATTTTGAAATAGATATAATGGTATTGAAAACATTAATATTAAAAAGATTGATATAAAATACAAAAAATAAAATTCTGCACATTTTTATGTTAATTTATAAATAGCAGGGAAAGTAGTTTCATAATTTTTAATATACAGTTCCCATGGCTAAAATACGTTTCTAACTTTAAATAACATTGCAAGTTCTTGACCAATAACTTGATTTTCAAGGAGGTCTTATGGTAGTCACAAATTCATTACTACTATTACACTACATCATATTTGCTTGTAATACAGTTTTATACTGAAAACGTTTTTCAGCGTCTTAAATGTTCTTACACATTGTATAAAGAAGTTTCAATGGAATGTGACGAAAAGAGGCGTAATATTAGATATTGAAAATATCCAATAAAAGCTTCTTGCCCTTTCGCGCCTTTTGTTCTCACTGACGTCTTTTAAATCTGAGGCGTTTATAATGCCTTAATTTATGCAAGCTTTTCGTTATAATATCTACATAGATCTTACAGAGTTTTTTGTATATTTTTTATTTTATCATTGATTTATGCCTAATCCTTTTGGAATGTGATATCAAATCAAATTTCTTTATTTGCCAAGACATGGTTAACATGTATAATAGCATGCGTCAAATGACGTTATTGTAACTAAAATTTTTCCATCCGTTCTACATCAAAATCCTCAATCAAACATACAATTTCCACCTTCATTTCATTTCCTTTTATTCGCCAATCATCCCACCACCAGCGACGGGGCGACATACCTATGGGCTGGTCTCCCAGTTTTTTTGCCAAATACTCGTCGACATTATAAAATGCCCGTGTCGCTAAAAAGCGTTTTAGACGAATTTTGAACGCCTTGGGCGTTGGGCATTTTTTATTCGGGTGTGGCAGCTTGTTGATGAAATGAACTCCTGCTTGTGATGGCACGCGTTCATAAATCACCGTTCTGTGTTTGGCCCAATTCGGTAGTTTCCCCTGGCTCTGGTCTCATATATGAATGTATGTCTTGGCCACTTGTCTTGACGCATTTTGACATACAATACTGTGTTGTTTCGAAAATGTAGAGACTCGGCAGGGTCAACAGCTGCAAACTTTTGAAAGATTCTCTGCATGACTCTCTGAATTTCAAATGTGCGATTATTCGAATCGCTTGCTTTTTGCAATCTGAAGACCCTCATCAACTGATTGTTTGCACAAGCACCCCACAATGCCACTCCGTAGGTAAGGTGGGGGTAAATCAAGCCATAATACGCCGTCATCAGTACCTGAGAGGGGCAATATTTGGCTAGATTCCTCAAAACAAAATTTCCTGAAGATATTTTGGCGCAAACGTGATCAATTTGATTATTCCATGTCAACCCTCGATCAAGGTGTATTCCAAGGAATCTCGAACTATAGACCTCTTCTAGTATGGAGTCTGCCAACATAGTGGCAGGACCACACCGAGAATCCACAGGCCGAAGAGCAAAGTTGATGACATTGGGTCTTCGTTGTGTTTGTTTGGAGATTGAGGCTGTTGAAGTGTTGAACGCAATTGTTGACATCAACAAAAGAGCGTTTCTTCCAAGAGAGATGTTGATTTTTTCACTGAAAAAGAGAGTCGTGTCATCAGCATACTGCACGGCCTTTCCGTGCATTAGTGATGACTCAATGTCATTGACATATAGCAGAAACAGAATTGGGCTAAGAATAGATCCCTGAGGAACCCCATAGTCCAGTTCGGATTTTGTTTGGAAAGTTGATTTGAGATTTGGACAACTTGAGTTCTGTCGCTTAGAAATGATCTAAGCCACAAGTGTGGCACGCCTCGGATGCCGTGTGTTTCCAAAAATGTCGAGCAGATGTTCGTGGTCAACACAATCGAATGCCTTAGATAGGTCGAGAAAGACACCTATTTCAGCCCTTTCGATTTTCCAATTTTCAACCATTTCAACTAGATTCGCCACAGCGTCGGTAGTTTGATTTTCCTTTTCTGAATCCGAATTGGTATTCAGAGAATTGGTTGTTTTGATTTAAAAACTTCAGCATTCTGATCAAAAAAGATTTTTCAAAAATTTTGCTGGAAAACTGGCAAAATGGAAGGACAGGCGATAATTATATGTGGAACAGGGATCGCCCCTTTTTATAAATTGGACTTAGGAGTGGCGATTGTAGGAGTGAGGGAAATACTCCTTGTTCAAAAGACAAATTAAATTAATTAAATGTGTTAGTGGGTCAGAATATGTTTGTAACATTTCTTTATGAGCCACATAGACGTCAATTCAATATCGTTTCGATTTTTTTGGGACGGGAGCTGTCTAAAGATTCGATCAAGCTCTTCTTCTAAAACCGGTACCAAGTGCCAGTGACGTTACTGGACTATGTATTCGCCTAAGATTCACTTGAGGCTGCAATGGCTGGGGGTTTAGCTCGCAAGCCACAGACGCGAAAAATCTGTTTAAACTCGTTCGCTACCTCCCCAGTCTCACATACAAGTTCATCTCCAATTTTAAGTTTGATTTGATCCACCCTGACTTTTGTTATATATATAACACCCTGATATATATATATATATATATATATATATATATATATATATATATATATATGACAAAATTACTGTAGGAGATTCCATAAGGAATATTCGAACGCCTTACTGAATCGAATTTCCGGTCAGTGCTTACGCTTGTTATCAATGTAGCACTAGTTTGTTGTGTTTGTCTGTTGTTCAAAAGCGATGACTTTGTTTCTCACTATAAAACAGTACAGGACCACGGTAGTAACTAATCAGAGAGCTGTCTACAAAGGTGCTCAGTGCGTGTATGCGAGCTAACGAACCTCTCATTATGGTTGAATCGTAAATAGTCTATCAGAGTAAACTTTAACTTCATTGTTATAGACCAAAAATTATTTTTTTTTAGTTAGTAGTGTTTATTAAGTCAATAATTAGAAGAATGTATCTGAAAAACTAACATTTATGGTATATTACATTCATACTTGGCTTTTCATAAAAACTCAATTTAATTTAATATATAAAACCTCCTTTTAGGATACATTTAGTGACGTTTTCAATATTTTCATAAACTCGTTTAAGTTTCAAATAACTTAATATATAACATTTATTGTAGTTATAATTAGTAATAAAGAAGGTTCCAATATCTTTTTTGATTGCCAGCTTGTGTACAAGGTATTTCTATCTCTGGATTAAATATATTTTAGTTGTTTAATGTCTCTTAATATTAATTTAATTTGGCAATTTAGAATCATGCGAAGCGCACTACACAGAATAAATATTAACTTAAATATTTACAACAGACATATACGGGTATGTATCGATGAATCTAGTATTGAACATAGTAGGAAAGACAAGAGAATTAGATGGAAAAATAATTTTAAAAACAAAACTTGCATATGAATAGATTTCTTGGGCACTAAAAAGTAAAGTACATGTTATCAGATCAAGTGAGCTGCATATGTTTAATACATTATTATATAATATCCAAATATTAAAATTGGACTATAACTGTTTAACCCGCAATGAACATATTACCCACAATGCAAAGTCAAACAACAATCATACTCATACAAAACAACCTGACAATCCAAAGCGAACCAATTGAAACTTTATTTATTGAACTATTATTTACATGTTTAAGCTTTTACCATGGTTTCTGTGTCAAAGTGAAAAATGGAACAATTTTTACACTCGTACAAATATAATGTTCTCTTTCTTTAAAGCAAAAAGTGTGTAAATTTTAATTAATATTTTTATAAATTAATCTTTTTGTGAATAACTTGTTTAATATTTTTTTTATTTTAAACACGTATATTATTAAACAAATGTGAGTGCATTCTGAAACACCACAGTTGTATCGACCTGAGGTGGAATATGATAAAACTTGATTTTTCTTGCATCGAACTGCTTTTTAACAGATATTAAAGAGCGCTATTTCTACGTGATATTTATTCTTAGTTTGAACGGAGATAACCCAATAGTAGCTTCAAAAAAACGATAGTTACATATTGCTAAATTCAATCGATAATGCAGTAAAATGACTAGTTAAGTATACATGCACGTATTATTGCTAGGTTTAGTGCAATGTTGATTAAACTTAAATTCACCGTACAAGATTATTAAAATTTCAAACGAAGCTCTTTATTATGACCTCAATACTAATAATATGACCTCGTATCTAATAATTGAACTTATTTTGTATAAATAATAGGAATAATAATTTTTTGGGAACATTTGATTATGTTAATTCTAATCTCTAGCATTAAAATAAAAAATTATATTTTAGTTGGTGCTCTATGAAATAGTCTGCTCTTATTTCCCTACCATTTAATTTAAAATGGTATTATGTAATAGCCTGAACGACACTAGACCTGTCCGCATGTGACTTTCTCCTGTAAGAGTTCCACAAAGGAAAGATATACAAAGACATATTCCAAACGGTAGAAGAAGGAAAGGATGAAATTCGCCGTCTAATTTACCAAATAAACGGAGACCTACTAGGAGATTACCAGCCAACGTCTGTGATCTACTTTGACAATGTGTTACTCATTATTGACACCACATGCCAGGTTATCCGTTCATGATTATCAAATGCTAAGGTTTCATAATGTTATTCTATAGATTAAATAAATATTTAAGCACTACTCACAAAACTTACTTTTCTTTAATTTAATACAGCTGCCATTACCACATTTTAGTTTAAGCTAACCTCTAAAAAATTAGGTACAAAAAAATATTAGTTTGCTCAATAAAGGGACTGACTGTAACAAGACACAAGAAAATATATGTGAAAAAAATATGGAATGATAAATCAAGAACACGCTGCCATCCTATGAACATTCCTCAATTAAATGCTTTCGGGATATAGGAAACTGAAGTGGTGAAAGTTGGAATGTCAATGAAACTTACTCCTTAATAGATGTTTTGATCATTTACTTTAACAGTTTTGCAGGCTATCGCCACTATGGCTTAGACTGCAGATTTAATTCAGTTTAATTTTAAGTGGTTGAGTTAGTATTGCCTGTATTATATCAATAGGCAATAGTAAATTACATTTCCTCATAAGAAATGTATAAACAATAATTTAGAAAAAAGAGATTGTTTAAACCAAGTTTATTACATTTACCGAAACTCAATCAAGCTTTATTACAGTTTCGATTCCCTTGACTTTTGTTTCCAATTACTAACTTTGGAGAACCACTGGGAAAGTTTGGAGAGGTGTCTTTTGCTTCCGTGGAAGAATCTTAATTTAACTTCTCAGAGGTTGAGGATATTTGCCCTTAATTTAATTTAACTCAGGTGAAATAGTTAACAAATAAAAAGTTACTTCAGGTATGTAAAATATTGAAATATGCTTGCACTATAAGTTGTACTACTTAACTGAAAGATTTTATATAACATATTAATATAAGTATTATTATAAGTAACAAAGTATTATTTACTTCATTCTAATGTAATTGACTGGATAGTTTAAAAGGTTTTTACACATTGAAGTTAACGTGTCTTTTAAAACTTTGAATGTTAACTTCTAGAAGTCTTATCAAAATACTCTTGAAAAAGATCTTTACTCATGGGAGTGTACCTTGACAATATTGCTGAACAGTGTTTCTAACGTTGAACGCTATAATTTTGCGCCGTATTTTACGTTAGCAAAATATTTATATGGAACTTATAAATGTTTTAAATATTATCCATTTTAGCTTTGATCCTGAATTTCTTGAAAACTAATAAATATAAAGACTCTCTGTTTATACCAATATTGATTCTTATATTCCTTCCAAACTAACAATATTTTGTACCTCATGCTCCAATTTGAAAATTTTGAATTTAAAACTGCAAAAGTAGTTTTTTAATTTTTTTGAAACTCTCTCTTATTAATTCTTTATATTGAACCTTTTAAAAATTATAAAGGCAAATTTATTATCATCCTGTATACAACCTTCATGTTTTCTTCGGAACTTTCTCGTTTTCATTTATCATTGTTATTTGCGTTAAGTTGGTTTAAGGTTCAATGGTTGAATGGCTCGTTATTAAATACACTTAAATGGCTAAAATAGAAAATTCTAAAAACGAAATATAAACTTAAGAAATTTCTCTACGTCTTTTGAATTATTAAACAAAATATTTGCGTCAGATTCCCTCGCAGAAGAGTTAGAAACTCATATGAGTAACAATTAATTAATTAATATCTCTATGTACAATTTTGTCTTGTGGCGAAATAGCCCATGACAGTTATTTCGGATATGTTTCGTGACAATATTCTTCTACCAACACGAAGTGGTGTAATGGAACCTAATTGAGTTCCACCTCAAAATGGAAACAGGAAATTTACATCGTCAGACCACGTTATAATTTACTTACCGCCGTGGCTTGTGTGACACAAGGTTGAGGTTGACGTGCAATTGGATTATAGCAGGAAAAATACATTTAATATCGTGTATTACATAATATTCCGATGTATTGTAAGCTAAATAAACAATACAGTCATTGTATTATTAATTGTTTAAGCGAAGTCATATTTGCAACATACTTGTATAACGAGGTGACATTATTGATAAAAGAGTGTGAATCAAATAATGTAAGTGAACAGATGTCGAGCCGTTACATGGACCTGCCAATTAATTCAACTCTGTCCAAAATTATAGATGACGACAACAGCATTGCAAATTCCAGTCGAGGGCGTCACGTGTTTCCATCGATTTCTTCAGTTCGGAACCCCCTCAATCGTAGGACTACATGGGTCATTCCTCCTGTTTAAAAATATAAAATTACATTATATTAAATATGGCTTGTACATTACGTAACGTATACATTTTTAATATTTTGGAAAGGTAACGAACCCTGGTGCCCGCTTGTCTTTCTCGAAGCCTTTCCTTAATGATTAATAACAAGTTTGGTCATTGTAAGATTTTTTATTCTACTATTTCAAACACTAACCGTTTCTTTTAAACCGAAAGATATTGAGAGTTAATCAGATATCACTAATACGTCTATATGATAATTGTTACAGGCCTGGCAAGTATTTTACTTTATTTTTGTGTGGTTGGATCTATAAATTTGACTGCAAGTCTAGCAAGACTGAAATATCATTTAAGATTAAAATTCTTTGACTAATTTTCGACATACACATTCTTAGCAGCTGAGTCATTCCACAAGCATAAATTAAATTTTCAGAACATCGTTAAATTAAACTCTTTGAGTATAATTTCTAATTTATTGTTTTATTAACTATTAGCTCTCAACAAACTATGTAACTGGCATCTACAACTCAGAGTTATTGTTACTTACTGTTTAAATCTTCACGAAAGTAGTAGCACCTAATTTTATATTATAAGCCTTTCAATTTACATTCCATTAAAAGTTTTATATGTTAAATATACAGGATAAGCAATACGTATAATTATATTATATTGATAATTTTTTATTCATTAAAAAATTCCAAGAAAGTATCTATAGCTTTATGTATCCTTCGGTCTTTTTCAAGTTAATGATAAAAAGACCATACAAAAGGCTAAGTTGTTATATTGGTGTTGTATTTCATCACCAAACTCGTACCCGCTTGTAACAGAATTGTATTGACTCGTATTATTTAACTGTGAAATGGTGTGTTCATTCAATTTCCATACATTGGATTGCCAATGTACGAGATATGGTAACATTTCGCTGTCATGATGTACAACTGCGTGTTATATCCGATGTCCTCTTATGTCTCGATACGTCTGCTTCCTGTAACACTAATTGATAAAATTGGTTCCTTATGATATCCTCCAGTTTGGAGATTTTCTTGATATATCGGATTTCTGTAATTAAAGTATGTTACTAGAGTATTTTTTATGGCTACAGTATAATAAGAGGCCACCACCGCAATAGAATCATTATTATGATTATCTAAACTATAGAAAAAAATGTTGTCACGAATTACGTTATAGATACTTCAAATTATAATATAATTTAGCTATTTTAAATAAAAAAACATTAATAACTTATTGATGAATACAAAACTATCTGCGTTATGTGCATCTATAAAAGGTAACAAAACAAAACTGTTTAAGATTTAGTTATTATTTTTAAGGATAAATGTGTGTGACAGCTAGTTACACAACACATATACTAGTACACGTTACTCAAATACCAAATAAGTAAGTGATTAAACTTTGTTTGCATAAATTTGGAACAATATCGTTATTTATTACATTAAAAAGAGCTGATAAACGTTAATTATAAAAAACTGTAATTAAAATGTTTTTGTATTTGATAGGTTAAGTATTTCTAATTGATAATTTGGTATCCTGATACGATTGCAGTGGTGGCCTCTTAATATACTGCATCCTTTTTTATAATACATATTACGTAATTATGTAAAAAAATATTGGGTATAGTTTTGGGAAAAAATTTGATATATTTTTGTAAATCTGCATTTAGTATCTCTATCTGCTCAATTTATCTAAAGCCTCTATGTGTATTACGACCAAGGACAATCAGATATCATTCAGGCGACTGTACCGCCTGTGCCAAATACGTTGCGCGTATATGACAGTTGACCCGTGCATATTGATAGCGTATTCCAGAAGTGGTGTGATGGCGTTGTCACCAGTCCAATCACGTGGTCAGCCTCTCCAGGGAACCAGTTTGATTGAGTCTCAATATCATCGTCGATCACACCTTCAACGTTAAAATGACAAAAAATGATTTTGTAGTTATTTTTTATTTGCAAATTTGAATCTATTTTATATTTATTAAAATAATATATTTGTTAATAATGTATGCTGATTATCTGGACAATTATCTGGACATAACGTGTTACTTTGGATGGAACTAAGGAAAAAACATTTCCTACCACATTTGCAAAGCTCGCCTGTTTCATGAGATTGCAGTGTTAGTTTCGTCATAGCATCATGAACTCTCCCAAACATTTTTCTTTACTTAGAGTTTTTCTCATGAGCACTAGTCAATTCATCATTTGAACACTTATCCTTGTATAACATGATTGTTTGTATTACACAATACAACTGAACAAATTGATTTCAACTTTATAACTAATCACTTTTCACCACAATGTAGCAATTCACGCATGAACCTCCAATACGCATAAACCAAACACAACAGTAAAAGAATACAGTTTAGCTAACGTACGAAACTGATACCAATCTATTACGATTACCGGATTTATCAAAGTTTTCCCCTGTTCATGGTTTTTTTTAATCGTGTATATTTAGAGACCTACCAAGTTCTCTTCTGTATTGTGCTATTTTTAAAAACTATACGGTTTGAGCTGTACATTGGCATAACAATCCGAAAATAAAAAAATAGACTCATCATGTCCTTGCCTCGTTGTCTTCATATACTTCTTTACAGACTCGATGGAGCTCTCTTAAGTTTGGACTTATTTTCTAATTCTTAAAAAAATATTATTTTAATCCTTTATTTGGATATTTTTCTAAATGTTGTCTACAATCACATTGTACCTCTCATATAACTTTATAAACAGATATAAGGTTATATACTTTTGTCTGAAATAACTCCTTTCAATTGTAATAGAATATTATTTTTAAGCAAGCATAGTTATTTTGTATACAGGTTTTTCAAAATTGTATTTACAATGTAGTGATCTTAAAAACTATAAGACATGCAGTAAATTTTAAATGGACAAATGTGTATGTAATATCAAGTCTAAAAATTCTAGGCTTTCTTATTAGTACCTATTATGGAACGTTTTTAGATGAAATCAGTGTAAGATTTTTGTCTAAGCTTTAATTATTATAATTAAATATTTCTCTAAGCCCAGCGAAGAACTTATACTTAGTCCTGAGTGGTGATTTTGCTACTTTCGAAGTGAAGGAACATTTAAGATCGGTTAGGACTTTATTAGTAAGTAAATATATAAGTAGTGTGTATTTCATTAAATCTGTGGGGGGGAGGTGCATATCTTACTATTATATTCAAATTGAACTTAATTGACAAAGGACAAAAGATTTCCTTCTTTTGTAGATTCCTTTACATCCATAATTTTCAGCGAACTTCTGTCATTCGAACACATTCATTCCAAATAAATTTAAATACATTTTATACTACGTGTAAATGAAATATTTTAAACTGTAGCTAAGGGCCTTTTATTTTTATATAGTTCATGAAATCAGAGTGTAATTTTGGTTCGATTCCACCTCTTGTCTTTTAAAAGTAAATGTTTTCTAGGACGTAACGGTTAGGTTAGTTTGTAATTAGTTTGTAACTTTTATTATATAAATGTAAGGTTGAAATGATCCTATTTATAACATGTTTTCTACACGAATAGAACCTATTTTTATTCCGGATTTTAACAGTAACAGAGGAAGTGAATCGAGTGACCCATGCAGACGGGAAGAATAAGGTTCAAGAGGCCATCGGTCGTCTTTACTTAAAAAAAATAAAATATTTTATAAGTTAAGTGGACGCAGAATGTATGTGTAATGTACATTACATGAATGTAATGTATTTATCGCCACTACACCTCGTACATCTGATTTGATTAGGATAGTACATTATTTTAAGATACAATGGTTATGTTATTTTTTTCAGTGTAGAAAACCATACCTGATTATAAATTAGCTTAGTGGTAGGCAACACTCTACCTGGGCGCCTTCAGCTGAACTTTGATGTGAGATGCCGCAAGGAGGATCTGCAGTTGGCGCCCTGAATCATCTTGACGTGTGTTAAGTAATCTCGTACAACACCAGCGTATGTACTCATTATCAAGGGAGTATGTACTCAAAGTTCCACAATAGTAAATATTGCGACAACTGAAGGAAAGAAGGCGTTGTTAAAATGAACACCTAATTGAGGCACGAAGCTAAGTATATAATTATTGTATCTTAAAATAATGAATTACCCAAATCCAATCAGATGCAATTTTATATTATTTTTAAGGATAAACTTATATCTTTCTAAACTTTATTCTGCCTGACCTCATAAGCCAGTAGATTTAATTTAACTGTTACTGTCACCCTCCGAAAATAAAAATTATTTTATATCAACAATTTTTACTAGACATCCTCTTTAATGGTCTCCAAGTAATTTTCATAACTAACTCAAATGTCTAATGAATATAAAAGTGTAAATAAGGATATATTTCTATCTGTGCATTTTTGATGTAAAATCTAAACTTAAAATCATTCAGTGAAAAAAGTTTGAAAAAATGATTGAGTACAAGTTTTATTGCTGTTATACTAATTAAATATATAATAACCCTAAACGCTCTAATAAGATATACTAACTGACATTCGATTGCAGACGTAGAAAATATTGATTTAAAGTATTAATAAGAGATTTATTATAAAATGGAGTCCTTTCACTGTTTTAAAAAGATGCGAAAATAAAATAATTTGTAACTTTTCTCATAATAGATATTTTTCTTCTTTTAGAATTTGTAGAAACAATTAAACCTCTTCAAGAACTAAGATTCGAAGCGGTAATAATTTATACACATATATCCCGCCCAGAGCTGAAATAACAGGAAATAGTGAAATAAAGCGGTTGAAGTGTTTCTGCATACCAACACATTCTGTTACATTTCTCAGAAAATCATCATTTGCAGCAATACGCATTCTTAGCTGTTATCGTACTCATTAACTTATATGAGAAATGACATTCATTTTAAGCTTCGTATAAAATGCCAATGGTATAAAATATTATGCAACAGTTGTATATGTATGTGTATCTTATTGTTTGTTAGTCACAAAATATTTCACATAAATCTACAACTTGATTAACCACACATTTGGTTGCCACAATAGCGTTAAAATTCCCTTCCCTGTAATTTTTATTTTGTTATACTTACCATGGTTTAATGTTAACCTATTATTTACCAATAATTTTCACATTACAGTGAACATTTTACATAAGAAATTGGTTCATTACAAATCTCTTAAAAGGGCGTATGACTGCTAAGAGGAAAAATACAACAGACTTGACGGTAATTTATAAAATAAAACCCTTGTTCCGTAACATACTTCGCCAAGGATACCAAATTTCTTTTCTAAGATTTCCTACATCAACATCTAGAAATAAAGTTTCATTCAAAATTTATAACTTAGAGATCTTTCTCGAGATATCTTGAAAATACTTAGGATACATTTAATATTACGTCATACTTAAAATGTCATAAGATTGTAAATAGTTTTAAATTTTTTTATTATGCAATTTTCTTGTTACTATCATAGTTACTCATGAGAACAATTTAAATTGTTCGCTAACACACAGGGAAATTCCATTGATTGATACGCATCACATTGAACTTGATGTTGCCTACATCTTAATGCCAAAGTTCCAGTCTTTTGTTCCGTTCGTAATCGATATATCGCATGGCCTTACATACAGACAGAAATTAGTATTTTTCCAACCCTTTGAGTGATAGACGTGGCTAATGCGATAAGTTCAGTCAATAATTTAGTAATTTTATATTGAACGAACAATCTGATAAGGCAACATAAATGTTTCTTTTTAAATGTCTTATTTGAATCAATTGGCGGAATGATGTAAAAGAATAACTAAAACGTTTGTTTTCTAAAAGGATTTTAAAAATTCAATTAAATTTTGTAACACATATTCCAAAGAATGAAATTTGATCAGTGAAATTGGTGTGCAACTGTATGTTGTGTGCCCACTTGAAACTCGTATAAATGAGGAAACAATACAGATCTTGGGATTCCTGCACATTAAACTCTAAATGTTTGTAACACGCTAACTATGAATTTTAGAAGGTCAGATTGAAAATGTAAATATTAGAAACTCACCTAACGATTACATTCTAGGAAAGATTTAAGTGCTAAGGACAAGTGGGGGACTCCAACCAAAATTACTCCCTGATTTCATGAGTTAGTAAAGAGCAAACAGACCCACAATTTACGTAATGGTTTCATTATTCGTGGTATAAAATCTATTTTAAATTTGTTGGAATTAATTTGTGTGAAGGACAGAAAGAGGTAGTCTAAAATGAATAATAAGGGAGCTGTAAGTTAAAGTTTTGGAAATATTCGAACCTGTGTCAAATAAGTTCTTTTTAAACAAAATATTAAGATGTAAACTGACTAAAAGAAGTAAACAGGCCGTAAATTGAATTAATAATGAAATTCAAACCCATTCTAAATATCTTGTCACTTAAGCATCAGCTTAAATGTCCTTTTAGGATTATGTATATATGGTATTCCCTCATCTTCTAGTCGTAAGAGAACAAAATATTAAGTTTTTTATTCAACAGAATAATTATGTAAATCTCTAGCTTTTGATTTTAAAAATCTGATAACATTTTTTAAAGATTCCTTATATTTGTTAGGAAAGTAATATACTGAACAGTATTTTTTTAATTACTCTTATTTTTCTATATACATTAAACGTCTGAGAATAATGCAACAATATTATATAAAGATAAAATAATGTTGGTTTGTGTAATGGAATTTAAAGCATCCGCAGTTGATCAAACTTTTCTAAAATGAGACGTCCCGGTTAATGCTTGCAGCCAATTCCACGAGATAAGTATGGATTTTCTCGTTAGAGGAAAGAGCTCCTGATCCTGTTTATCAAGCAAGGATTGTACTCGGCCATAACACGCTTACTCCAACTCGCCAGATATCGCCTAAGTTATCTTGTTTAATGATAACAAAACTTTTAGTTAAACATTAAATCGGAAACTTTATAATAACTGTAACAACCCACGTATTATTAAACTGTTAACCTCCTCCAAATATTAATAATAAAACCTTACATCTAATTATTTTCCCCAAAGTTTCAACCAATTTTAATTGTTAAAACTACTTTAAACAGCCCTGATGTGAAAGAATAAAATGATGTGTAGTTATTAAGAGGAATTACGAAAGAATTAAAAATCCGTTAACTTTCTTCCTCCTGACCATCGCTTTCCTGTCCCGTTGTTTCATATGACTCACCGCGATGCCGAAAAAAGTGCCGATATTGATTTTCTTGTTTAGTATCTCACTCTCGCCTGTGCTGGTATAACGTGTGATTTTGAGTTTTACTATTCGTGCTCGTGACTTACATCCTGTGCAGTGACCACGCCTGGATTGGATAGCTGTGGTATGAATTGTTATTTTTAACCTAGAATGTAGTTATATGTTAGTTGGTTTTTCACCTGAGGAACAGATCAGATTGCTGATCTCGAAACGTCGTGATTAAGTAATTTTAAGTGCAAGACAAAACACATTATTAAGATCATCATTTAATATTTGTATTTTACACCGTAAAGAGTTGAAGTAATAGCAACAAATTTACATGTAAATGTTAATACATTAAAGTTTATTGCAATTTACTAAATCGTATTACTCTTCAAAGTGACTGTGTGGAGCAATTATAGACATTTAATTTGCTAAAAGTGTGGGTATTAACATTTATGTTATCTATTGAAAGTAATTAAACGTTGTAAAAACTATTTTGGGATATTACGTTTGACTTTCAAAAAATATTGGCAAACGAAAAAATCCTAATATTTTAATAAATACTTTTACATGCGCGTGCACACACCGTGTGTGTGTGTTTTACATGGTGAGTGTTTAACATGCTATATGCCATATTAACACAAATTAGGAATATTCTAGTCACATCATTTAATTTTTAAATCATGTCAACTGCCAGGATTTCTGTGTGATTCCAGTTTTGTGATGAATTTTGTGTGCACCGCTAGTAGAACGGTTAATATGTTTGAAATAAACGTTTAGTACAAATGGCAGCAAGAAGTTAGGAGACTGCAGTACCCACAAGCATTCTGTGGTCCGTAGCTAGACACATATTACAAGTCTTAATACAAATGGCCTTTTTTAAGCACTTAGATTTTATTCGTTGCATTTTATTACTTTTAATGTATCTTTATTAATATTAAATAAACTATTAATTTGTTTGAATGCATAACACGTAATATGTTTCATTTCCAACGATGTGTTGAGATTTTTATATTGTACACAAAGTTGAAATAAATACTCGTATCAGAGATGCCATCATTGTGGTTTTAATACCAAAAAGGAGGCGAGAGCCTTCTAAATGTCACGAAAAACTCTTTTACGAACATGTTCAAAGTTTTTAATTTTGTATGAGAAATAGCCACTCTCACGTAGTATTTCCCTATGTTACCATACACACTATGACTTTTCGATGGTATATTGTTGTGACTAAAACTACAATGCATCGAGCAAACTGTTTTTCACTGGCTTCTTTTTATATAGAGGTTTTGTTTCATTTGGATAGATGATGTTTGACAAGAAAGGTGAGGTGATCCAGGGATTGTACGAGATATTGATCCTCGTATTATAAACAGACGACTTTAAAACAGCAGAAGAACGTACAAACATGGGAGATAAATTGAACCAATTGGGTTTTAGATTTAAGAGAAATTGTACCTAAAAGGAAAAGACGATACCGATACAGACTCGAAATATGTTCTGACATTAACAACATTAAAGACGTGGGAAGTCTAATGTCTTTGATATTTACAATCAGTTAAATCAGAAACTGCAATAGTCAGATGTACTGTCATGATTAATTGCATCCACTCAAAACCAAAGCCTTATTGATGGGCAAGCAATATTGTGTCATTCAGGTGTTATGAGGATGTTTCATGTTCTACAGGAGTTAAAACTTTACAGATGAACACACTTTCACTCTTGATGGATTGAAATCTATGTTTTTGTCTTGCAACGTCTCTGCAGAAGTTTATTTTCTTTATTTGGATTTCCTGCATAAATTATTTCGACCAGGGAAATATATTTACATCTAATGAGTTAAAGACCATTTTGCACAATTTTGGATTTGCTACAAGCATTACTGCACTGTACAGTCCAAGAGGAAATAGTCAGTGCGAACGTTACAATGGGATCATATAGAAAACAATTAATCTTTATCAGAACTCAAGGATTAGAAACTTAGAACTAGGAGTTTCTCCTATATGATGATTTACGTAGCATAAGATTATTGCTCGGGTTTTGCAAAGCTACTAATGTTACTTCTCACAAACGGAAGTTTATCCATTCCTAAAGGTCATCTAATGGTATTTCGCTTTCTGCTTAACTACTTACCCTGAACTTGTACTACTTATGAAGCAATGAAAGAATGAAATGTAACCTATTTGTAGAGGAGATAGATCTTATTTAAGCGAACATATTAGACTTCCAGATAGCAGTGAAACCACTGATTCTACTAGACCATTGAATTCTGCAGGTGAGCCTCAGGAAGACTGAAAAGTGGCCTACACTCGTTACTCGGTTTTTATAAAAGACTTTATAAAAACAAATCAATTACATTTTTGAGAGTGAGGTCAAACGGCATTTAGTACAGCGGACTTATTACAGCGTCAGGGATTTTGTCAAGTGCTCTGGTCAGGCTAGCTAATATTGAGCTTTATATTAAGACCAGCCACCTGTATAAGCTTTAGTTTATTTTAGCATGAACAAAAACTGTTGTGCTATTTTTATTAATCTGGCTTTGTTTTTATATTTAATTTAATTAGGCTATTCTAAATCACCTAATGTAATTGACTATTACATATTATTACTGACCTTATTTTTCAGTGTTATTCTGTCTGTTAATAAAGTATTTCTGAGTTCTAAGTTTATTGTTTTTAGATAAATCTTTAAGTCCTCCCTACGTGTATATGATGATTTATTACATTTGTTATTTATTACCCTATTGTTGTTTTCCTTAGCAAGGCGTTTTCTCTCCACAGGAGGGTTTATTTCTGGCTGGATTATACTTTCCAGTTCAAAACTGGGATACACAGGGTACAGAAATGCCAAAGTGTCGCTTTCATCTAGGTAACAGAAGTACAAGGTTGAATCCATAGGTATTGTCTATCGTGGAGGAGGACTGTTCGATTGTGTAGAGTTCCCTTGGTGACAAGAGGTGCTGATAGCCTAAACATATGGCGGACCCGTCCAACCTGCTTTGACTGGAGGATACTATATCAGAACTATATAGTGTTTGCAATTCATGACTGCAGTTTGAGCCCAGGTTGTTTGACACCAACACCCGCAGAACCCCCCCCCCCCCACACACACACACAAACAAGTGCAGGAGATTAGGACCGGCCGGATTTCCGGTCTATTAATTTCCTTCCTAACCAAAACTAACTTAAATATAGATTTAAACATCATAACAAGGGAAAGGATACTAAAAACGTATATTACATGAATTTCATCACAGATTATTGCTTAGTATTGAGTAAAATGTCACTGAATAATCCGAGACGGACACGCCAGGTGCTGGACTAGGTCCATCCCTCTGTGCTCGTGAGTGTAGCGGTGCGTGCGTGCAAAGAAACTGTAAGGTAACAAGTCGTTCAAATCGTTATTACCTCTCAATTTCTACAACTGCTGCAAAAATAATCGGTTATCATGTCTCAAGAACGGTCTCCATTGACTGTAACCGAATCACCAAGGTAGTTTTCAAAAATGTAAACTTTTTTGAACGCCCTCCGAGGGCGTACTGGTTTTTTAATATCTAACACTTAACCCGTTACATTACATTTATATATATATATATATATATATATATATATAAAACATTTTAGTCATCGCACGTGATGTACGGTTATGGTTATCAAAACCATTTCGCAGTGCTCAAACTGAGTAGGTAAAATTCCCTTACTTTTGAAAAACGTTTTAACAGTTAAAACAAATTCTTCGATCGAAGAAAGCTCTACAATAAAAACGCTTTCATTAAACAATGTCCAATTACAAAGCATCAGCTATTTATCTTGCATAAAAGAATAGTGCTGATAACTTAAAATTGTAACCTCTATGTGCAGCACCCCACACCAGGTCCTTCAGTCGCAGTATCTAACAACCAATACTGTAGCCTTCACTTCTTCCAAGGTGACATGATTAATTTGTAGAACTCGTCATCCTCCCTTTTTGCATCTTGACAGAATCCGGCCCTTAGTGCCAATTTTACCCATCCCGAATATCGTATCACTCCAAAAATAAAGGCAAAGATCTTCTAGGACTAATTGTAATGTGGGGTTTCCTCATTTTCAAACATTCAAAACTATATTCAATCAAAATCAGATGGTAATTTTGTCAGGATAATTAAGTGATAAATCATATAGCCGAAAAGAAAAAGTTCTTTGAAATTATTTGGTTAGGCTGCCTAGGGTTAAATCAATTAAATATTTGTGGAATAGCAATATTTATTTTTCTGGTTTCCGATAATTAGTAAAAAGGGTTTTTTTTTACATTACTGATAACGTTTCGATAATTTTCTTTTAAAGCTGTAGTTTTTGAGAACGTTTTTTACCTTATGTATCTGAAATATTCTCAATTTAGTTTTATTAACTGCTATAAATAGTAAGATGGAAGCATAAGATCAAAATAAGCCTATTTCCTCAGTTTAAGCTAAGTTCATTCAAAAGTGCACTCAGTCAGGATGAGTAGTTTATGGTTTTAAATTAAGAAAAAGTTAAATCCATACAAATAAACTCACACGTTATATTTTAGTAAGATGATTTAGATAATTCCTAATCCCGAACTTTTTTATTAGAAGCAAATACAGCGTTACCAAATTAGTTTATTAATTTTTAATGGAAGTTTTGTTTTAATAGTATCCCTGTTGTTTGCTAACGAGATGGAGTAAGCGTGTTATGTCCGAGTAAAATCCTTGCTTGATAAACAGGATCAGGAGCTCTTTCCTCTAACGAGAAAATCCACATTTATCTTCTGGAATGGGCTGCAAGCATTAACTCGGTTACCTCCTTCTCCTCCTAAAAACTTCAGTTTTTTTGATGATGAAATATTTGATAATATTAATTTAAAATTGAATATCGTAACACTTTTAAATTAAATTGTTCACACTGATTAGCTTTTAGTGATCTTGTCTTTTTAAGAACGCTTATTAGTGATTTAAGGCAGGTTTGTAACAATGAAATAGCATCACTCACAACCCAGTTGTATCTGCTCTTTTTGTCGGTGACTAAATAATCATCGGATAAAGGTTAATGATTTACTTAAAATTAAATAAAGTAACACTCACCTATAAACTAAATTAAATTAATACGTGTTGAAGCACATGATTTCATTAATTTTGGGAACAGGATATCCGTTACTTCAATAATTAATACATGGTTTAACGTGAATATTGTAATTTTTGAAATTTAAAAGTCTAGTTTATTATAATAATAAATATATAATATAAATAACTATGAAAATTTTAAGAATCTAGAACTTCAACTGTAATTTGTATCTAAAAATTGTCCATACGTAACTAAATACGGGTTGAAGAACAAAGATCCGATCCAGATAAAATATTGAGTTGTCTTATTTTGGCCAAAATGATATAAAGTATAACATGAACGGTTTCCCATCAGAGTTAAGAGGTTTATCTGAACCAATCCATCCACTTGATGTGCAATATCAGCCCAATATCCTCACTACAAGGCTGACGACATAGATGTATTATCTTTATAATACTGGAACGGACAACGTTGTGACTTTTGTAACTTTGAAACTGTAAAACTTTTGTGTTATTTTGATGTAATAATAAGGTTAGTGTAATATCCTGCATATATTAAAATACGCACTAATGTGGTACTAAAAGGTATATTCCTGTTACTTGCATCCTTATGGTGTACGGAAAATAATTATAGCTTGCACTTTTTATTTCATTGAAATACTTACGATGCATTACTTATGATGCATCTATATTTTTCTAGTTTTAGTATATCAAAAATAAATTTTACTTTAAGATTGTAATTAAAAATAATTGATAACATAATAATTACACAAACTACCCTGTATTATAAATTCTGAACAAGAAATTTCGCAGAGAATATTCTCACTACCAGAGTTCTGGTTGAGGATTTGAGAGTTCGTTTCGGTTTTTAAGTTTTAAATTAAAAAATAAAATTGAAAATTTTTTAATATTTCATTTCCACATTGATGTCTACAATAGCTGTCCTGAGAATTTGAAAACTTAACTGATAGCCCCATTATTCCCCTTATTCTTTAAATAAAAATAGGCAATGTATCGCCATCTTTATTCAAGGTTGAAGTGTCAAGAAAACGAAAATGCTTTACTATACAATTAACCTGGAGGTTTTACGAATGCAAAGATTTTCAACTAAACTGTCTGACCATATAAAAAGTAGCTTATGCAACAGGAGATACTCTGGAAAGGTCTCAAATGTATTTTTGACTATTAGAACTAGAACAAATAAAAAAAAGTACTGAAGAAAGATAACTGACTGAGACAGAGCCAGGTATTTCAGTGGTTCCAGAGGAAGTCACACAGCTATTGGCCACTTAGCTCTACTTGTATCTGAGACGTGACTGTGTAACCAGCGCTGTTCACATGAACTCATTCACAATGGTGGAATTAGTTTCATTAGTGTGATGTTATTTAAATTTTTTATTTTTTCTGGCTCCAACAGACAAAAAATACATTTAAGACCTTTCCAGAGTATCTCCTGTTGCTTACGCTACTTGTTATATGGTCTGACAATTTCGTTGAAAATCTTCGCATTCACAAAACCTCCAGGAAAATTGTATAGTAAAGCATTTTCGTTATCTTGACACTTCAATCTTGAATAAGGATGGCGATAAATGGCCTATTTTTGTTTATAGAATAAGGAGAAGAATGGGGCTGACAGCTAAGTTTTCAAATATTCAGGACAGCTATTGTAAACTTATTAGTGTGGAAATGAAATATTAGCGTTTTTTTATTTTTAATTGATTAGAATTGAATTTAAATATTGAAATTCATGAGTACGTTTAAGATTTCTTCGATTAAATACTAACAAATTTTTGCTAAAATCCTTGGATCCATAAAGTTTCATTGTAGAGAGCGGTTTTAGATGTGGGGCTGTGCTCCTTTCATTCCAAACAGTTTTAACTTGGCATCTACCTCTAGAAAGTATTTGCAGATTTTGCTATACAAGAGTCTGTCGCTAGTTATGAAGTTATCGTGCTAGCACATATACATGTGTAAAATACTATTGCACTCTTTAATATTTTTAAACTGCAACATACAAAATCTACAAACTTTGTTCCATTAGGGGG
Organism: Homalodisca vitripennis; assembly: GCF_021130785.1. Lineage (NCBI taxonomy): Eukaryota > Metazoa > Arthropoda > Insecta > Hemiptera > Cicadellidae > Homalodisca > Homalodisca vitripennis. The sequence goes on from NW_025777062.1 coordinate 74,056, forward strand.
CGGCCTGTGGCGAGTTTGGCGGAAATATTACATTACAGCCTAGGTCAATATGCAAATAGTTTTTAAGGTCTTTATTAGTAGATCACAATGTAGCAAACCAAACTGCATAAGCTTTTTTATTTGACAATGGCAGCTGGTGAAAAAACCGATATTGAACCCTTATTGGCTGCCATTTTGCATAAGATAAACGTTTTATAAATAAATTTATTAGAGAATAAAGCATTTTAAGTGCATATCACGTTCAAATATAAAGATTTCTTTAATTACACCGCATAATAGATAAATTAGAATGGTATCTGTTGCATTATTGTACTTACTAGCATAACGTAAACTATTGTTCTATAACATAAGTTTCATTATCACATATAATCCACGAAAATTGATTTAATATGGCGTTTAACTTTACAGTTTAGTTCTCATTATATTGCATTATAATTAATGACTTTGGTGTTAGATAACTTGTTTCTGAAACTATTTAGAAAACATGGTATTAATCATAAAATTTTTTTTATGTTTAATTCTTTTTTTTCTTTCTTCTTTTTTTTCTTAAAATACTAATATTAGAATAATTTAATGCAGTTGTTTGACAGTTCTATCGTTTCAGTCTTTTAATCGTATTAAAAGAAAGAGTATGAAACAAGAAGTTACGAAAGTTCAGTCTCGTGGAAATAATAAGGATAAGAGACTTTGTTATTAAATGTTGAGAGCAGACCTAGTAAACAACTTCACTTAAATAACATCTTTAATGGTAAGAAGAATAAATCACCTTTTACAATTTTTATAGTTTTTTATTTATACTTTGTACATTTCATATTCGAAATATCCATTTTCAGGTACCTTTCAAAATAGTCTGTACAAGATTAATGCACAATAACTTTTCACTCTGCGACTCAGAGCTAGTTTACTACCATTTTAGAAATCAATTATTTGGTCAAAAACAGTCTTGTTATATGTAAATATGTCGATGTTGACTACTCATATCACAGGACCCTTGTGATGCCATTGGAATTGCCTTTGATATCATTACAATATCGCTGGGATATCCGTAAGAAGCATCGGTCCTTCAAATCTGGTCGACGAATTTAAATCAGTGTTATATGTAGTTTGTTGGTGATTTTATTAATTAAATATTGGAAGAGAATTGTTAAATATAGACGATGAAAAACTTGTCAATGAACGTGAGTCGCCAAAGAAAAGTAGCCTTAAATGATCAAAGAAAACATGTTAAAACCCAGCCCAGTCATACTCCCCACGCCCAATATATCGCCTTTGTCACCGACACCCAATAACTGCTCTGTTTATCGCGGTTTAGCATCTCTCTCGTGGCGAGTACACACAACCGAACGCTTTGTCTCGTTAGTTTGGTACATTTATACAATTACTTTTTCTAAAACAAAATAACTTAAAATAAAATGTTCGTATACAACCTTTACCGAGATAAGATAGTGATCCGAAAAGCACGTTTTAATTTGTTTTGTTGCCCAATAACGTGTACTGTTTCTTTACATATAGGTAACATGATTTCAAAAATATACATAATTTTTTAACAAACATATATTCCAATATTATTTTAAACCTTTATCCCCAAAGTGTGATTTTTATTACTACTGTTCCTTTACATATTTTTAACATTCAAAAACAGACATCAGTTTATAACAAACATGTATTCCAATATTATTTTAAACTTTTATCCAAAAAAGTTATTTTTATTACTACCCACAGCACAATATATATGTCCAAAACCTGGCCTGACAAATTCTGGTGGTTTTCCTACGGAACAGACACTTGGATACTGAATTGTTTGGCAATTCATATAAACAATATGAAGTGCGGTTACAACCTGTCTGTTTCTCTTGTGCAGACGAGTTCAACTGTCTGTGCTCCTGGTTTTCATTTGTTCAAGAATAGAAAGTGTATATAATTACACACTCTTCTCTTAACCTTTTTTATGATAGATATTTGAAGTTTCTTTGCAGTAATATAGTTAGATATAAAGCGTTACATCAATAAAGGACAATTTAAGTCTTGTATCCTGACGTGTAACTCAAAATTTTCAAAGGGCACTTATAGTCATGAGATACCTTATTTTAAACGCCTTTATACATCTGTTAAAGGTACTGAGTAATGCAGCACCATTTCAAGGTAGCGGACAATTTAACCGACATCACTGTAGGTAAGGGGCACGAGAATATATTAACTATTATCAAGTCGATCACACTCAATGCCCACGGTGGCAAAACATATTGATCAGTATAGTCGGCGAGATATATTTTTTCATTGGTGGTAAATTTTATAACCTACCCGTCGGATTAACCATACAGGTAGTAAGTAACAATTTGGCAGCCTTGTTCACTTTACCTTAACCAACTAGACTCTTTTGTGGGGCCATCTTAAGTCATATGGCTTAAATCGTGTTTTACAGATTAAATACCAGTATTCATCGAGAAGGATTAAGAAACAAAATTCAGTGGACTGCTACACTCTCAGGGGGACGGCTCGTAAAGAGTTAGAAAAAAGGTTTAATAGGTCGATTAGTGTATGAAATTAAAGGTAAAATAATAGAATAGAATACCACAAAGCCAACCTTTAAAGGTTGTCTCTAACGAAAATAGTAACAAGCACAACGGTGCCCCACAACAACTATTCAAAAATCAAATTGTAGGTATTTGCTTGGAAAACCTGAATTTATGTACATTAATTTATTTTTAAGACGCTGGAAGTCAAGTCCTGTTCACATAATGAATAATAATTAAAGTCACACATCTGATCTCAAAAAGTTCATGAAATATATCTGATAATATGACTTGATTTCGTACGATTAGATTAAATTAATTGCCAGTAATGTAATACTTATCATGCCTCAGTAACTCCATAAGAAGCGATGTAGACGCTGTCAGCGCCCCTCGTCTCATTGTCTCTGAGCACTTGATCCCTTCGTATTATAAGAGTCTCATCTACTGAATATCATTAGCTTCTCATTAACATTTAAATTTTATACAACGATGATAGCTGAATATCAAATGAACTAAAACGTCTAATGGAAATCAAGGGAAGGGAAGATAATCTGCATCCAGTAATAATTTCCTAATATACTGATGAGGGTTTTCAAAAAAAATTTCACTCTGATCTCATATTTAACGTACCTCAATAAAGAATCAATAAATACTTTCTATGATGTTCTGTAATCATTCCTATTTGCTCATTGTAAGTTAAACTGTTATTTAAAATGCTAACTCTGTTACAGATTAGAACATTTCTAAAGTTAATAAAGTGTTTATGACGTAGGAAGATAAGATTTTTGTCTTCCAGAAGACTTGGTCTACATCTTATTAGTTTTGAAAACTTTAAAACAGCATGGCTTATTATTTAAAAATGGTTTTTTTTTATGGTTAGTTGTAAAAAAATGATATAACCTCATGAAAAGTTAACATTATATTTGACACTTACAAAATAGTATTATACTAGAAGCAACATTAGCGACAAGCTAAAAATAATAGTACAAATACAAATATAATTATGTTGTTTACAATACAATTTTTTTCCTTTTTCGCAAACGTAACCGTCAACAGTAGAAAAAAGGTTTGAGAAAGTTGCGAGTTAGAAGCGTCGGTTTATCATACTGTGGAAGATTAATTTAGAAAGTTTGTGTTTGTAAAGCGGCGTTGGTGTGAGTAATAACCGCAACTCTAAACGGTATTTCAATATATATTTACTGGCAAGCTATATCTTTGCAGTAGAATACACTGAGCACAACCTCTTTGTATTTTAATGCATCAGAGTTAATTTATGTACTTTTATTTAATTTTTTGAGTCATAACTATGTAAATGTTTAAGATATGATTAAGTAATAAAATATAAGTATTTTGTGTAGTAGTATACATGACACTTTAAACCCGTATTCGTGTTAAAAATTAATTTTCTAACTTTGAATCCTTTAATATTTCGACGATTGTCGTTCTAAAAAAGGATATAAATATTATGTATACAAGCAAAGAATAAAAGTAAACATTTAATAAATTTTAAGTATCAGCTGAAATGTTTTAATCTAAATTTATAGTATAATTTTGTAACTGCTATGTTATATTAGAAGACATTTTGGCAAGTGGCTTTATATTAAAATTAAGATGAACAAATATATAAAAGGCGTTCTAACAGATTAAAAATAAAATAAAACATTAACAATTTTGTTGTTTTTGAGTTGCACAGTCATAACAAGAAAATATACTAAACATTTTATTTTATATTTCTTAAACTATTTTTAACAGATCATTCATTATTTAAAACAAAAGGTAATTTTGACTTAGACACTAATTGTTTGTTCTAAATTTTCGAATTGAATTTTGGAAGAATCTTCTGGTACTCTACAAATCACTTTTAATGAGTAACAGTTATTACATTTTTCGTGATGAGCCAATACGTGTTGTGAAACCAGTTTGTCGTCTTTTCTGTGGATGAAGACCGATGGTTATTCACAGAAAAGACGACAAACTGTATATGTACGTGTAATAGATCCTATATGTAAGGGATTTTTTGTTAAACCAATATAGTTCTTGGGACAAAATTTGCATGACAATATTGGTAAGTTACATTCTTTGGTTTCCAGTTAATGTTATTTGAAATTGGATATCTTTTATTAGTAAAGTTACTTGTAAAAGTTTTAGAAGTATTTAGAATTTTGCATGTAGCACAACGCTTGTCTTCGTAAGAATGGCAACCTAAAAGCTTTTTCTTAGCATCTGAATGTGGAATTTGGTTAGTCAATAATTTATGTCTTATCAGAAGGATCTTCAGATTACTAGCTTTACTAAAAAATAATTCTCGGGGGTTTTGAAAACAAACTGTTTATCAAGGGAGATGATTCTAAATTGTTGTAGACTGGTTTTGATATATAGTTTTATGTAGCCCCGGAAAATATTGCGTAATAAATTTTGGATCATCTGTATAATTTTTCTTGTTGCTGCTGTTGTTGTTATTACTTTTAGATTTGTTAATTTGATTTCAAATCATCTTGGTAGGATAGTTCGTAGCAGTCAATGCTTTAGATAATGTTTCAATATATTGGTAATCCGAGTTGTTTGAACATAAATGTTTTGCTCGGATTGATAGGCTTTTTGGTATGGCCTTATAAATGTGGACAGGATGGCAACTGTTATAGTGTAGGTCATGCATGGTATTAGTTTCCTTTACACGAAATTTTTTCTGTTTTTAGATAGCCGTTTTGTACAAATATCTAAGTTTTAGAAGAAACATTCCAAGTAATTTAAAAAAATGAAAATGAATTGAATTGTTTTAGGAAAGTTTCCAATAAAGTTTTACAATGTTCCCAGATCATGAAAATATCATCTATAAATCTCAGCCAAACAACAGGTTTGTGTGGCTGATTTCAGAAACTCCTCTTCCAGCTTACCCATAAAAATATTTGCATAAGAAGGTGCCATCCTAGTTCCCATTGCTGTACCATTAACTTGTTGGTAATTTTGGTCTCTAAACTTAAAATTATTCATTGTTAGTATCATGTCAATTGAAGTAACTATACAATTTGTGCTAGGTTTAGAATTGCTTGCCCTAGTGTTTAAAAATGAAGTTACATACATACATAGTCACTAACATAGGAGTAGTAGTTGAATGTCACTGAGTCTTTCAATTAAATTATCTGTGTTCTTGACATTAGAGTTCCATTTCTTAACAAAATTAAACATGGCATTTTCGTGTGGTTCAGGTTTATTATACCTTTTTTATATATAGGTGTTCTAAGTCTCCTTATATCTCAGGTCAGTAATTCTTTAGTTATATACTCAAATAGACTAAAGTTCAATTAAAGCCCCTCATAATAAGCACTTCTTTAAATATATTCTAAAGGTGTTTACTTTTTTTATTAAAACATTTATAGGATAGGGTCAACCTTTTTAAGTGCGGTTATGCGGTAATGAGTTTCTCTTTACTGGACTTTTAATTTGATACCAAACTCGGCCTATGCTTACATTTAATATTTTCGTCCGACTCCTCACGGGCCGTCCCCCTGAAAAGATAAAATGTCCCCACTGGTCTCAAAAACTAGGTTCTTAATACAAGTGGTGATTTACAAAATTTAATTTGTATAATTGAAGCCATACAAAATTAGTGAAAGCGTTTCCATACTTTTTTTCCACCCTGTATATAAAGTTACTATAGTCTATGTTTTTGAGTTTACGGGGTTCAGATTTGTATCTAGTATGATAGAGTTGGGTTCAAATATACCGATCTTTCCTGTTTATCATTACTTTCTTATTTAGTACTTAGTAAGACCATTACCCATCTTTATCGGGATAAATTCGAATATTTTTTTATTGAAATATATTTTATGATATGTGTTATTATTGTTTCCCTCAACTGCATTTGCAGTTCTACTCTTGCGGCAATTGAATATAGAACTATTTTTAACATTGTAATTAAGTAACAGTTATACTATTTTATATGAATTTTTTGTAATCGATGAAATAAGGATAAATAAATCAATATTCTTAAGTCATTCTCTGTATTAAAATTTAACGGCTGGGTTACGTCTGTTGGTACATATAAAGAGTATTTTGAAATAGATATAATGGTATTGAAAACATTAATATTAAAAAGATTGATATAAAATACAAAAAATAAAATTCTGCACATTTTTATGTTAATTTATAAATAGCAGGGAAAGTAGTTTCATAATTTTTAATATACAGTTCCCATGGCTAAAATACGTTTCTAACTTTAAATAACATTGCAAGTTCTTGACCAATAACTTGATTTTCAAGGAGGTCTTATGGTAGTCACAAATTCATTACTACTATTACACTACATCATATTTGCTTGTAATACAGTTTTATACTGAAAACGTTTTTTCAGCGTCTTAAATGTTCTTACACATTGTATAAAGAAGTTTCAATGGAATGTGACGAAAAGAGGCGTAATATTAGATATTGAAAATATCCAATAAAAGCTTCTTGCCCTTTCGCGCCTTTTGTTCTCACTGACGTCTTTTAAATCTGAGGCGTTTATAATGCCTTAATTTATGCAAGCTTTTCGTTATAATATCTACATAGATCTTACAGAGTTTTTTGTATATTTTTTATTTTATCATTGATTTATGCCTAATCCTTTTGGAATGTGATATCAAATCAAATTTCTTTATTTGCCAAGACATGGTTAACATGTATAGCATGCGTCAAATGACGTTATTGTAACTAAAATTTTTCCATCCGTTCTACATCAAAATCCTCAATCAAACATACAATTTCACCTTCATTCATTTCCTTTTATTCGCCAATCATCCCACCACCAGCGACGGGGCGACATACCTATTGGCTGGTCTCCCAGTTTTTTGCCAAATACTCGTCGACATTATAAAATGCCCGTGTCGCTAAAAAGCGTTTTAGACGAATTTTGAACGCCTTGGGCGTTGGGGCATTTTTTATTCGGTGTGGCAGCTTGTTGATGAAATGAACTCCTGCTTGTGATGGCACGCGTTCATAAATCACCGTTCTGTGTTGGCCAATTCGGTAGTTTCCCCTGGCTCTGGTCTCATATGAATGTATGTCTTGGCCACTTGTCTTGACGCATTTTGACATACAATACTGTGTTGTTTCGAAAATGTAGAGACTCGGCAGGGTCAACAGCTGCAAACTTTTGAAAGATTCTCTGCATGACTCTCTGAATTTCAAATGTGCGATTATTCGAATCGCTTGCTTTTGCAATCTGAAGACCCTCATCAACTGATTGTTTGCACAAGCACCCCACAATGCCACTCCGTAGGTAAGGTGGGGGTAAATCAAGCCATAATACGCCGTCATCAGTACCTGAGAGGGGCAATATTTGGCTAGATTCCTCAAAACAAAATTTCCTGAAGATATTTTGGCGCAAACGTGATCAATTTGATTATTCCATGTCAACCCTCGATCAAGGTGTATTCCAAGGAATCTCGAACTATAGACCTCTTCTAGTATGGAGTCTGCCAACATAGTGGCAGGACCACACCGAGAATCCACAGGCCGAAGAGCAAAGTTGATGACATTGGTCTTCGTTGTGTTTGTTTGGAGATTGAGGCTGTTGAAGTGTTGAACGCAATTGTTGACATCAACAAAAGAGCGTTCTTCCAAGAGAGATGTTGATTTTTCACTGAAAAAGAGAGTCGTGTCATCAGCATACTGCACGGCCTTTCCGTGCATTAGTGATGACTCAATGTCATTGACATATAGCAGAAACAGAATTGGGCTAAGAATAGATCCCTGAGGAACCCCATAGTCCAGTCGGATTTTGTTTGAAAGTTGATTTGAGATTTGGACAACTTGAGTTCTGTCGCTTAGAAATGATCTAAGCCACAAGTGTGGCACGCCTCGGATGCCGTGTGTTTCCAAAATGTCGAGCAGATGTTCGTGGTCAACACAATCGAATGCCTTAGATAGGTCGAGAAAGACACCTAAGGTGGCATTTCGATTTTCCATACCCTCAACAACCATTTCAACTAGATTCGCCACAGCGTCGGTAGTTGATTTTCCTTTTCTGAATCCGAATTGGTATTCAGAGAATTGGTTGTTTTGATTTAAAAACTTCAGCATTCTGATCAAAAAAGATTTTTCAAAAATTTTGCTGAAAACTGGCAAAATGGAGACAGGCCGATAATTATATGTGGAACAGGGATCGCCCTTTTTATAAATTGGACTTAGGAGTGGCGATTGTAGGAGTGAGGGAAATACTCCTTGTTCAAAAGACAAATTAAATTAATTAAATGTGTTAGTGGGCTCAGAATATGTTTGTAACATTTCTTTATGAGCCACATAGACGTCAATTCAATATCGTTCGATTTTTTGGACGGGAGCTGTCTAAAGATTCGATCAAGCTCTTCTTCTAAAACCGGTACCAGTGCCAGTGACGTTACTGGACTATGTATTCGCCTAAGATTCACTTGAGGCTGCAATGGCTGGGGGTTTAGCTCGCAAGCCACAGACGCGAAAAATCTGTTAAACTCGTTCGCTACCTCCCCAGTCTCACATACAAGTTCATCTCCAATTTTAAGTTTGATTTGATCACCCTGACTTTTGTTATATATATAACACCCTGATATATATATATATATATATATATATATATATGACAAAATTACTGTAGGAGATTCCATAAGGAATATTCGAACGCCTTACTGAATCGAATTTCCGGTCAGTGCTTACGCTTGTTATCAATGTAGCACTAGTTTGTTGTGTTTGTCTGTTGTTCAAAAGCGATGACTTTGTTTCTCACTATAAAACAGTACAGGACCACGGTAGTAACTAATCAGAGAGCTGTCTACAAAGGTGCTCAGTGCGTGTATGCGAGCTAACGAACCTCTCATTATGGTTGAATCGTAAATAGTCTATCAGAGTAAACTTTAACTTCATTGTTATAGACCAAAAATTATTTTTTTTTAGTTAGTAGTGTTTATTAAGTCAATAATTAGAAGAATGTATCTGAAAAACTAACATTTATGGTATATTACATTCATACTTGGCTTTTCATAAAAACTCAATTTAATTTAATATATAAAACCTCCTTTTAGGATACATTTAGTGACGTTTTCAATATTTTCATAAACTCGTTTAAGTTTCAAATAACTTAATATATAACATTTATTGTAGTTATAATTAGTAATAAAGAAGGTTCCAATATCTTTTTTGATTGCCAGCTTGTGTACAAGGTATTTCTATCTCTGGATTAAATATATTTTAGTTGTTTAATGTCTCTTAATATTAATTTAATTTGGCAATTTAGAATCATGCGAAGCGCACTACACAGAATAAATATTAACTTAAATATTTACAACAGACATATACGGGTATGTATCGATGAATCTAGTATTGAACATAGTAGGAAAGACAAGAGAATTAGATGGAAAAATAATTTTAAAAACAAAACTTGCATATGAATAGATTTCTTGGGCACTAAAAAGTAAAGTACATGTTATCAGATCAAGTGAGCTGCATATGTTTAATACATTATTATATAATATCCAAATATTAAAATTGGACTATAACTGTTTAACCCGCAATGAACATATTACCCACAATGCAAAGTCAAACAACAATCATACTCATACAAAACAACCTGACAATCCAAAGCGAACCAATTGAAACTTTATTTATTGAACTATTATTTACATGTTTAAGCTTTTACCATGGTTTTCTTCTGTGTCAAAGTGAAAAATGGAACAATTTTTACACTCGTACAAATATAATGTTCTCTTTCTTTAAAGCAAAAAGTGTGTAAATTTTAATTAATATTTTTATAAATTAATCTTTTTGTGAATAACTTGTTTAATATTTTTTTTATTTTAAAACACGTATATTATTAAACAAATGTGAGTGCATTCTGAAACACCACAGTTGTATCGACCTGAGGTGGAATATGATAAAACTTGATTTTTCTTGCATCGAACTGCTTTTTAACAGATATTAAAGAGCGCTATTTCTACGTGATATTTATTCTTAGTTTGAACGGAGATAACCCAATAGTAGCTTCAAAAAAACGATAGTTACATATTGCTAAATTCAATCGATAATGCAGTAAAATGACTAGTTAAGTATACATGCACGTATTATTGCTAGGTTTAGTGCAATGTTGATTAAACTTAAATTCACCGTACAAGATTATTAAAATTTCAAACGAAGCTCTTTATTATGACCTCAATACTAATAATATGACCTCGTATCTAATAATTGAACTTATTTTGTATAAATAATAGGAATAATAATTTTTTGGGAACATTTCATTATGTTAATTCTAATCTCTAGCATTAAAATAAAAAATTATATTTTAGTTGGTGCTCTATGAAATAGTCTGCTCTTATTTCCCTACCATTTAATTTAAAATGGTATTATGTAATAGCCTGAACGACACTAGACCTGTCCGCATGTGACTTTCTCCTGTAAGAGTTCCACAAAGGAAAGATACAAAGACATATTCCAAACGGTAGAAGAAGGAAAGGATGAAATTCGCCGTCTAATTTACCAAATAAACGGAGACCTACTAGGAGATTACCAGCCAACGTCTGTGATCTACTTTGACAATGTGTTACTCATTATTGACACCACATGCCAGGTTATCCGTTCATGATTACCAAATGCTAAGGTTTCATAATGTTATTCTATAGATTAAATAAATATTTAAGCACTACTCACAAAACTTACTTTTCTTTAATTTAATACAGCTGCCATTACCACATTTTAGTTTAAGCTAACCTCTAAAAATTAGGTACAAAAAAATATTAGTTTGCTCAATAAAGGGACTGACTGTAACAAGACACAAAAGATGGAATGATAAATCAAGAACACGCTGCCATCCTATGAACATTCCTCAATTAAATGCTTTCGGGATATAGGAAACTGAAGTGGTGAAAGTTGGAATGTCAATGAAACTTACTCCTTAATAGATGTTTTGATCATTTACTTTAACAGTTTTGCAGGCTATCGCCACTATGGCTTAGACTGCAGATTTAATTCAGTTTAATTTTAAGTGGTTGAGTTAGTATTGCCTGTATTATATCAATAGGCAATAGTAAATTACATTTCCTCATAAGAAATGTATAAACAATAATTTAGAAAAAAGAGATTGTTTAAACCAAGTTTATTACATTTACCGAAACTCAATCAAGCTTTATTACAGTTTCGATTCCCTTGACTTTTGTTTCCAATTACTAACTTTGGAGAACCACTGGGAAAGTTTGGAGAGGTGTCTTTTGCTTCCGTGGAAGAATCTTAATTTAACTTCTCAGAGGTTGAGGATATTTGCCCTTAATTTAATTTAACTCAGGTGAAATAGTTAACAAATAAAAAGTTACTTCAGGTATGTAAAATATTGAAATATGCTTGCACTATAAGTTGTACTACTTAACTGAAAGATTTTATATAACATATTAATATAAGTATTATTATAAGTAACAAAGTATTATTTACTTCATTCTAATGTAATTGACTGGATAGTTTAAAAGGTTTTTACACTTTGAAGTTAACGTGTCTTTTAAAACTTTGAATGTTAACTTCTAGAAGTCTTATCAAAATACTCTTGAAAAAGATCTTTACTCATGGGAGTGTACCTTGACAATATTGCTGAACAGTGTTTCTAACGTTGAACGCTATAATTTTGCGCCGTATTTTACGTTAGCAAAATATTTATATGGAACTTATAAATGTTTTAAATATTATCCATTTTAGCTTTGATCCTGAATTTCTTGAAAACTAATAAATATAAAGACTCTCTGTTTATACCAATATTGATTCTTATATTCCTTCCAAACTAACAATATTTTGTACCTCATGCTCCAATTTGAAAATTTTGAATTTAAAACTGCAAAAGTAGTTTTTTAATTTTTTTGAAACTCTCTCTTATTAATTCTTTATATTGAACCTTTTAAAAATTATAAAGGCAAATTTATTATCATCCTGTATACAACCTTCATGTTTTCTTCGGAACTTTCTCGTTTTCATTTATCATTGTTATTTGCGTTAAGTTGGTTTAAGGTTCAATGGTTGAATGGCTCGTTATTAAATACACTTAAATGGCTAAAATAGAAAATTCTAAAAACGAAATATAAACTTAAGAAATTTCTCTACGTCTTTTGAATTATTAAACAAAATATTTGCGTCAGATTCCCTCGCAGAAGAGTTAGAAACTCATATGAGTAACAATTCATTAATTAATATCTCTATGTACAATTTTGTCTTGTGGCGAAATAGCCCATGACAGTTATTTCGGATATGTTTCGTGACAATATTCTTCTACCAACACGAAGTGGTGTAATGGAACCTAATTGAGTTCCACCTCAAAATGGAAACAGGAAATTTACATCGTCAGACCACGTTATAATTTACTTACCGCCGTGGCTTGTGTGACACAAGGTTGAGGTTGACGTGCAATTGGATTATAGCAGGAAAAATACATTTAATATCGTGTATTACATAATATTCCGATGTATTGTAAGCTAAATAAACAATACAGTCATTGTATTATTAATTGTTTAAGCGAAGTCATATTTGCAACATACTTGTATAACGAGGTGACATTATTGATAAAAGAGTGTGAATCAAATAATGTAAGTGAACAGATGTCGAGCCGTTACATGGACCTGCCAATTAATTCAACTCTGTCCAAAATTATAGATGACGACAACAGCATTGCAAATTCCAGTCGAGGGCGTCACGTGTTTCCATCGATTTCTTCAGTTCGGAACCCCCTCAATCGTAGGACTACATGGGTCATTCCTCCTGTTTAAAAATATAAAATTACATTATATTAAATATGGCTTGTACATTACGTAAAGTATACATTTTTAATATTTTGGAAAGGTAACGAACCCTGGTGCCCGCTTGTCTTTCTCGAAGCCTTTCCTTAATGATTAATAACAAGTTTGGTCATTGTAAGATTTTTTATTCTACTATTTCAAACACTAACCGTTTCTTTTAAACCGAAAGATATTGAGAGTTAATCAGATATCACTAATACGTCTATATGATAATTGTTACAGGCCTGGCAAGTATTTTACTTTATTTTTGTGTGGTTGGATCTATAAATTTGACTGCAAGTCTAGCAAGACTGAAATATCATTTAAGATTAAAATTCTTTGACTAATTTTCGACATACACATTCTTAGCAGCTGAGTCATTCCACAAGCATAAATTAAATTTTCAGAACATCGTTAAATTAAACTCTTTGAGTATAATTTCTAATTTATTGTTTTATTAACTATTAGCTCTCAACAAACTATGTAACTGGCATCTACAACTCAGAGTTATTGTTACTTACTGTTTAAATCTTCACGAAAGTAGTAGCACCTAATTTTATATTATAAGCCTTTCAATTTACATTCCATTAAAAGTTTTATATGTTAAATATACAGGATAAGCAATACGTATAATTATATTATATTGATAATTTTTTATTCATTAAAAAATTCCAAGAAAGTATCTATAGCTTTATGTATCCTTCGGTCTTTTTCAAGTTAATGATAAAAAAGACCATACAAAAGGCTAAGTTGTTATATTGGTGTTGTATTTCATCACCAAACTCGTACCCGCTTGTATCAGAATTGTATTGACTCGTATTATTTAACTGTGAAATGGTGTGTTCATTCAATTTCCATACATTGGATTGCCAATGTACGAGATATGGTAACATTTCGCTGTCATGATGTACAACTGCGTGTTATATCCGATGTCCTCTTATGTCTCGATACGTCTGCTTCCTGTAACACTAATTGATAAAATTGGTTCCTTATGATATCCTCCAGTTTGGAGATTTTCTTGATATATCGGATTTCTGTAATTAAAGTATGTTACTAGAGTATTTTTTATGGCTACAGTATAATAAGAGGCCACCACCGCAATAGAATCATTATTATGATTATCTAAACTATAGAAAAAAATGTTGTCACGAATTACGTTATAGATACTTCAAATTATAATATAATTTAGCTATTTTAAATAAAAAACATTAATAACTTATTGATGAATACAAAACTATCTGCGTTATGTGCATCTATAAAAGGTAACAAAACAAAACTGTTTAAGATTTAGTTATTATTTTTAAGGATAAATGTGTGTGACAGCTAGTTACACAACACATATACTAGTACACGTTACTCAAATACCAAATAAGTAAGTGATTAAACTTTGTTTGCATAAATTTGGAACAATATCGTTATTTATTACATTAAAAAGAGCTGATAAACGTTAATTATAAAAAACTGTAATTAAAATTTTGTATTTGATAGGTTAAGTATTTCTAATTGATAATTTGGTATCCTGATACGATTGCAGTGGTGGCCTCTTAATATACTGCATCCTTTTTTATAATACATATTACGTAATTATGTAAAAAAATATTGGGTATAGTTTTGGGAAAAAATTTGATATATTTTTGTAAATCTGCATTTAGTATCTCTATCTGCTCAATTTATCTAAAGCCTCTATGTGTATTACGACCAAAGATCATTCAGGCGACTGTACCGCCTGTGCCAAATACGTTGCGCGTGTATGACAGTTGACCCGTGCATATTGATAGCGTATTCCAGAAGTGGTGTGATGGCGTTGTCACCAGTCCAATCACGTGGTCAGCCTCTCCAGGGAACCAGTTTGATTGAGTCTCAATATCATCGTCGATCACACCTTCAACGTTAAAATGACAAAAAATGATTTTGTAGTTATTTTTTATTTGCAAATTTGAATCTATTTTATATTTATTAAAATAATATATTTGTTAATAATGTATGCTGATTATCTGGACATAACGTGTTACTTTGGATGGAACTAAGGAAAAAACATTTCCTACCACATTTGCAAAGCTCGCCTGTTTCATGAGATTGCAGTGTTAGTTTCGTCATAGCATCATGAACTCTCCCAAACATTTTTCTTTACTTAGAGTTTTTCTCATGAGCACTAGTCAATTCATCATTTGAAACACTTATCCTTGTATAACATGATTGTTTGTATTACACAATACAACTGAACAAATTGATTTCAACTTTATAACTAATCACTTTTCACCACAATGTAGCAATTCACGCATGAACCTCCAATACGCATAAACCAAACACAACAGTAAAAGAATACAGTTTAGCTAACGTACGAAACTGATACCAATCTATTACGATTACCGGATTTATCAAAGTTTTCCCCTGTTCATGGTTTTTTTTTAATCGTGTATATTTAGAGACCTACCAAGTTCTCTTCTGTATTGTGCTATTTTTAAAAACTATACGGTTTGAGCTGTACATTGGCATAACAATCCGAAAATAAAAAAAATAGACTTATCATGTCCTTACCTCGTTGTCTTCATATACTTCTTTACAGACTCGATGGAGCTCTCTTAAGTTTGGACTTATTTTCTAATTCTTAAAAAAATATTATTTTAATCCTTTATTTGGATATTTTTCTAAATGTTGTCTACAATCACATTGTACCTCTCATATAACTTTATAAACAGATATAAGGTTATATACTTTTGTCTGAAATAACTCCTTTCAATTGTAATAGAATATTATTTTTAAGCAAGCATAGTTATTTTGTATACAGGTTTTTCAAAATTGTATTTACAATGTAGTGATCTTAAAAAAAAACTATAAGACATGCAGTAAATTTTAAATGGACAAATGTGTATGTAATATCAAGTCTAAAAATTCTAGGCTTTCTTATTAGTAACTATTATAGAAAGTTTTTACATGAAATCAGTGTAACATTTTTTCTAAGCTTTAATTATTATAATTAAATATTTCTCTAAGCCCAGCGAAGAACTTATACTTAGTCCTGAGTGGTGATTTTGCTACTTTCGAAGTGAAGGAACATTTAAGATCGGTTAGGACTTTATTAGTAAGTAAATATATAAGTAGTGTGTATTTCATTAAATCTGTGGGGGGAGGGCATGTCTTACTATTATATTCAAATTGAACTTAATTGACAAAGGACAAAAGATTTCCTTCTTTTGTAGATTCCTTTATATCCATAATTTTCAGCGAACTTCTGCCATTCGAACACATTCATTCCAAATAAATTTAAATGCATTTTATACTACGTGTAAATGAAATATTTTAAACTGTAACTATGGGCCTCTTGTCTTTAAAAAGTAAATCTTTTCTAGGACTTAACGGTTAGGTGAGTTTGTAATTAGTATGTAACTTTTATTATATAAATGTAAGGTTGAAATGATCCTATTTATAATATGTTTTCTATACGAATAGGATATTTTTTTATTCCGGATTTTGACAGTAACAGAGGAATTAAATCGAGTGACCCATGCAGACGGGAAGAATAAGGTTCAAGAGGCCATCGGTCGTCTTTACTTAAAAAAAGAAAATATTTTATAAGTTAAGTGGACACAGAATGTATGTGTAATGTAGATTACATGAATGTAATGTATTTATCGCCACTACACCTCGTACATCTGATTTGATTAGGATAGTAAATTATCTTAAGATACAACGGTTATGTTATTTTTTTCAGTGTAGAAAACCATAACTGATTATAACTTATCTTAGAGGTAGGCAACACTCTACCTGGGCGCCTAAAGCTGTACTTTGATGTGAGACGCCGCAAGGAGGATCTGCAGTTGGCGACCTGAATCATCTTGACGTGTGTTAAGTAATCTCGTACAACATCAGCGTATGTACTCATTATCAAGGGAGTATGTGCTCAAAGTTCCACAATAGTAAATATTGCGACAACTGAAGGAAAGAAGGCGTTGTTAAAATGAACACCTAATTGAGGCACGAAGCTAAGTATATAATTATGCATAGTTTTCTGCCCTGAACATAATTATTGTATCTTCCAATCAGATGTACATTTATATTATTTTTAAGGATAAACTTATATCTTTCTAAACTTTATTCTGCCTGACCTCATAAGCCAGTAGATTTAATTTAACTGTTACTGTCACCCTCCGAAAATAAAAATTATTCTATATAAACAATTTTTACTAGACATCCTCTTTAATGTGGTCTCCAAGTAATTTTCATGTAATACTAACTCAAATGTCTAATGAATATAAAAGTATAAATAAGGATAAACTTCTATCTGTGCATATTTGATGTAAAATCTAAACTTAAAATCATTCAGTGAAAAAAGTTTGAAAAAATGATTGAGTATAAGTTTTATTGCTGTTATACTAATTAAATATATAATCACCCTAAACGCTCTAATAAGATATACTAACTGACATTCGATTGCAGACGTAGAAAATATTGATTTAAAGTATTAGTAAGAGATTTATTATAAAATGTCCTTTCACTGTTTTAAAAAGATGCGAAAATAAAATAATTTGTAACTTTTCTCATAATAGATATTTTTCTTCTTTTAGAAGTTGTAGAAACAATTAAACCTCTTCAAGAACTAAGATTTGAAGCGGTCATAATTTTTACAAATATATCCCGCCCAGAGCTGAAATAACAGGAAATAGTGAAATGAAGCGCTTGAAAAGTTTCTGCATACTAAAACATTACGTTACGTTTCTCAGAAAATCATCCTTTGCTGCAATTCGCATTCTTAGCTGTTATCGTACTAACTAACTTATATGAGAAATGACATTTATTTTAAGCTTCATATAAAATGCTAATGGTATAAAATATTACGTAACAGTTGTAAATGTATGTGTATCTTATTATTTGTTAGTCACAAAATATTTCACATAAAACTACAACTTGTTTAACCACACATTTGGTTGCCACAATAACGTTAAAATTCCCTTCCCTGTAATTTTTATTTTGTTATACTTACCCTGATTTAATGTTAACCTACTATTTACCAATAATTTTCACATTACATTGAACATTTTACATAAGAAATTGGTTTATTACAAATCTCTTAAAAGGGCGTACGACTGCTAAGAGGAAAAATACAACAGACTTGACGGTAATTTATAAAATTAATTGCGTAACATGCTTCGCCGAGGATACCAAATTTCCTTTCTAATATTTCCTACATCTAAACATCTAAAAATAAAGTTTTCATTCAAAATTTAAAACAGAGATCTTTCTCGAGATATCTTGAAAATACGTAGGATACATTTGATATTACGTCACACTTACGTAAAATGTCACAAGATTGTAAATAGTTTTAATTTTTTTTTATTATGCAATTTTATTGCTACTATCATAGTTACTCATGAGAACAATTTAAATTGTTTGCTAACACACAGGGAAATTCCATTGACTGATACACATCACATTGAACTTGATGTTGCCTACATCTTAATGCCAAAGTTCCAGTCTTTTGTTCCGTTCGTAATCGATATATCGCATGGCCTTACATATAGACAGAAATTAGTATTTTTCCAACCCCTTGAGTGATAGACTTGGCTAATGCGATAAGTTCAGTCAATAATTTAGTAATTTTATATTGAACGAACAATCTGATAAGGCAACATAAATGTTTCTTTTTAAATGTCTTCTTTGAATCAATTGGCGGAATGATGTAAAAGAATAACTAAAACGTTTGTTTTCTAAAAGGATTTTTAAAATTCAATTAAATTTTGTAACACATATTCCAAAGAATGAAATTTGATCAGTGAAATTGGTGTGCAACTGTATGTTGTGTGCCCACATGAAACTCGTATAAATGAGGAAACAATACAGATCTTGGGATTCCTGCACACTAAATGTTTGTTACAGACTAACTATGAATTTTAGAAGGTCAGATTGAAAATGTAAATATTAGAAACTCGCCTAACGATTACATTCTAGGAAAGATTTAAGTGCTAAGGACAAGTAGGGGACTCCAACCAAAATTACTCCCTAATTTCATGAGTTAGTAAAGAACAAAGAGACCCACAATTTACGTAACGTTTTAATTATTCGTGGTATAAAATATATTTTAAATTTGTTGGAATGAATTAGTGCGAAGGACAGAAAGAGGTAGCCTAAAATGAATAATAAGGGAGCTGTAAGTTAAAGTTTTGGAAATATTCGAACCTGTGTCAAATAAGTTCTTTTTAAACAAAATATTAAGATGTAAACTGACTAAAAGAAGTAAACAGGCAGTAAATTGAATTAATAATGAAATTCAAACCCATTCTAAATATCTTGTCACTTAAGCATCAGCTTAAATGTCCTTTTAGGATTATGTATATATATGGTATTCCCTCATCTTCTAGTCGTAAGAGAACAAAATATTAAGTTTTTTATTCAACAGAATAATAATGTAAATCTCTAGCTTTTGATTTTAAAAATCTGAATTTTAAAAATTGTTTAAAGATTCCTTATATTTGTTAGGAAAGTAATATACTGAACAGTATTTTTTTAATTACTCTTATTTTTCTATATACATTAAACGTCTGAGAATAATGCAGCAATATTATATAAAGATAAAATAATGTTGGTTTGTGTAATGGGAATTTAAAG
The DNA here is from genome assembly GCF_021130785.1 of Homalodisca vitripennis. NCBI lineage: Eukaryota > Metazoa > Arthropoda > Insecta > Hemiptera > Cicadellidae > Homalodisca > Homalodisca vitripennis. Next base: position 93,923 of record NW_025777062.1, read on the forward strand.
CATCCGCAGTTGATCAAACTTTTCTAAAATGAGACGTCCCGGTTAATGCTTGCAGCCAATTCCACGAGATAAGTATGGATTTTCTCGTTAGAGGAAAGAGCTCCTGATCCTGTTTATCAAGCAAGGATTTTACTCGGCCATAACACGCTTACTCCAACTCGCCAGATATCGCCTAAGTTATCTTGTTTAATGATAACAAAACTTTTAGTTAAACATTAAATTGGAAACTTTATAATAACTGTAACAACCCACGTATTATTAAACTGTTAACCTCCTTGCAAATATTAATAATAAAACCTTACATCGAATTATTTTCCCCAAAGTTTCAACCAATTTTAATTGTTAAAACTACGTTAAACAACCCTGATGTGAAAGAATAAAATGATGTGTAGTTATTAAGAGGAATTACGGAAGAATTAAAAATCCGTTAACTTTCTTCCTCCTGACCATCGCTTTCCTGTCCCGTTGTTTCATATGACTCACTGCGATGCCGAAAAAGTGCCGATATTGATTTTCTTGTTTCAAATCAAATCAAATCTGTTTTTATTGCTGAGACAATAATACATCGTATGTAAACTTCAATTAATAATAATATCCTAAAATTTCAGTCATTCATACTATAATACACATACAGACATACAATGTTTAAAGTCACACCTCTTTCATTCATCGCCAATGCAACCCACATCGAACAGCGGTGTCATTCTTCAAATTGGGCGGCCTCCCAGTTGAAAGCCAAAAACTCACCTGCATTATAAAACGCTTGAGACACCAAGAAGCGTTTTTAGGCGAGTCTTAAACGCCTTTGACGTTGGAGCATCTTTGATTGGATTGGGCAGTCTGTTGAGGAATTGAACACCCGCTTGTGAAGGCAGGCGTTCATAAACCACCGTTCTGTGTCTACCAGTTCGGTAGTTTGCTCTGCCACGTGTCTCATACATGTGTATGTCTTGTCCTCTGGTTAAGGTACATTTATTCACACAAAACATAGTTGTTTCCAATATGTAGAGACATGGCAGAGTCAACAGCTGCAATTTCTTGAAAACTTGCCTGCACGATTCTCTGAATTTGATTTTAGCGATGATTCGAATTGCTTTTTTTTGGAGTCTGAAAACTCTTTGGAACTGAGTGTTAGCGCAAGCTCCCCAAAGGATCACTCCATAGGCCAGGTTGGGGTATATCAAGCCATAATACGCCGTAATCAGTACCTGACTCGGGCAGTATTTTGCTAAAGACCTCAGAACAAAGATGCCTGAGCAGATTTTGGCGCAAACATGATCAATGTGCACATTTCATGTCAGTCCTCGATCAAGGTACATTCCAAGGAATTTTGAAGAGTAGACTTCATCCAGTGTGGAGTCAGCCATCAAGATGGCAGGTCCGCACTGGTTGCCCGCAGTGCGCAAAGAAAAATTTAAAACGTTGGTTTTTGAAGAGTTTATTGTGAGGTTTAGGCTGTTGAAGTATTGGACACAGTTGTTGATATCAACAAAAGCCTGTTGTTCCAAAACTTCGCTTGATCTTGCATTGAAAAAAGAGTCGTATCATCTGCAAACTGCACTGTTCTTCCATGCAGAAGCGATGATTCTATGTCGTTGACATAAAGCAGGAAAAGCACAGGACTGAGGATAGACCCCTGGGGGACTCCATATGTAAGGTCTATTGGTTTGGATGATTTATTTGATATCTGGACAACTTGGGATCTGTGGCTTAGAAATTAGCTAAGCCATTTAAAAGGCACGCCTCGAATGCCGTGGGACTCAAGTTTGTCGAGCGGTGTATTGTGGTCAACGCAGTCGAATGCTTTGGACAGATCCAGGAACACACTCATTGTGTGGTTCCGACATTCAATCCCCTCTACAATCATATCGACAAGACCAACGACTGCGTCGGTTGTCGATTTACCCTTTCTGAACCCAAACTGTTCATTTGAGAGCTGATTGTATTTGTCCAAAAAGTGAAGCATTCTTATAAGAAAAAGCTTTTCAAAAATTTTGCTGAATACTGGCAACATTGAGACAGGCCGGTAGTTATTTATAGAGGTTGGATCGTCTTTCTTTAAAATTTGAACCACTTTTGCAATTTTGAGGAGAGAGGGGAAGACTCCTGTTTGGAATGAATAATTTACTAATTCAGTTAAGGGTCTCACTAAATGCTTGCAGCATTTTTTAATGAGCCATGGGGACATCAGATTAAGGTCGTTTGACTTTTTGGCTGGGAGCTGCTGGATAATTAGGTGAAGCTCATCCTCAACAACAGGCGCCAACACCATTGATGCTGCTGGTCTTTGCCTTCGCGAGGGGCGTACTTTAGGGTCAGATGGCCGAGGACCTTGCCCTTCAGCAATGGATGCGAAGAACTCGTTAAACCGGCTGGCAATCTCAGTCTCATCCTCCACAAGCCTATCCCCAACTTTAATTTTTATTTGTTTGTATGCATTTGTTTCATTGTTTATGATGCCCCAAGTTCTTTTAGAAACGTTTTTTGAAGAGAGAATTGATTTGGAGACATCGAGTGCTTTCGCAGCTTGGATCACTTTCTTATATACTTTTTTATAATTCCTGAAAAGTATTTTGAACTGTTCATTAGAAGTGTTTTTATAAATTTCGGACATAAATTTCAGTTTCTCTCTAGAAACTAAAATTCCTGGTGTGATCCAATTGTTTTTTGAATTTTTGTCACAGACATTAATTGTTTTTGTAGGGCAGCAGGTGTTAACGTGGAAATTAAAAGTGTCGGTAAACAATTTAAACTGTTGCTCAACGGGTTGAGATGAATTTAGAAAATTCCATCTTTCTTTAGAAAGGGAAGCGTTAAGGTGAGCGATGTTTTCTGGCCTTATGTCTCTTAGTGTTTGTTTAATTTTGGGCTCCCTTGTGAGTTGTATCCCACTAATGACGGCCTCTTGGCCGTAGTGGTCAGATATAGCTGTATTCACCACAGGCACTGCGAGACTTGGGTGATTGGTGATTATGTAGTCGATTACAGTTTTGGTTGCAGCCGTCACTCTCGTTGGAGATTTGACTAGCAAATCAAGCTGAAATGACCTAAGTAAATTGACCAAACGAATTGTTGCATGGTGAGTGTTGTCCAACGCGTTGATGTTGAAATTCCCCATAATGACAAAATGCTGACGTTGGTTAGTCAGACATGTCAGTAATTCTTCGAATTTTGAAAAGAAGGTGTCTTCGTTTCCACTGGGAGACCTGTAAATTCCGATCACGAAGAATTTTGATGTTTTTGTTTGTAGTTTGATTCCGACTGCTTCGAAATCTTTTTCGATTGAATCCTGGATCGGAAAGGGGGCAGACGCAAAATATTGTTTCAGAAAAATGGCAACTCCTCCTCCTCTGGAGTGGGATCGGCAATACGCGGAAACCAATTTATATTTTGGAATTTTGCACAGTGCGATGTTATCCTTGTTGAAACCGTTTTCCGTTATTACAAGAAGATCTGCTTTCAGATCCTCGCACATGAGTTGGATTTGATCTAATTTGTTGGTTGCAAATTGGGAATTTTGATGAAGCAGCCTTACTTCCGTTTGTCTGTGAGTGTTTGTGTGTTTCTGATGGTTTTTAGTAGTTAATTTTGTCCGCTGATTCAAAGTGGGGTCCCTAAAAAAACCGAGTCAATTCCAGCTTGCACAAGATCCGCAGAGCGTCCATTGGTCATCAGCGGTGGAGATTTTACTGCCTCCGCGTAGCTGTTGTAAGGCAGCGTCCAAGGCCCATCAGGACCAAGCGGTACACAGTCAACATCGGCAGCAGATTCTGTTAGCAGCAGAGACGGCGGCGGCGACGGCAGTGATGGAGGCGCTGGTGGTGATGGAGGCGGTGGTGGTGATGGTGGCGGTGGGGGTGATGGAGGCGGTGGGGGTGGCGATGAAGACGTTTGTGGTGATGGTGATGGTGACTGGTCATCAGTGGCTAAGCTGGCCTTCTTCAGGCCGGCCACCACCAGTTCGGCAAGCATCCGCTTTCCCCTCATAGTCGGGTGCTGGCCATGGCGATTAAAGTGTCGCCTTCCGATGGCGTTGAAATCCAGCAGCACAGACCCCTTACACCTGATACACAGCTCCCTTATGTAGTTGTTAACACAAGTCGTCTCTTGGTTAACGAGGTGGGAGGGGGGAGGTCGTGGCGATAAGACACTGTTGATACCATGACCTTGGCTGTACGGGTGCGCATGGAGATCTGGTTTTCCAATTGCTGGTAGATGGTAGACGACCGACCGGCTCCGATGTCATTCGCTTCGGCAATCAGAACGCTACAGCTTCCCGGGGGAGGAGGTTGACTCCCCTCAACCACACCCAACAGTCCGGCTCCAGGCTTGCAGACGCCGATCACAGCCGTCTCTGCGGTCACCAGGGACTGGACCATCCCAGCCATGAAGCGTGCATGACTATCACCCTCAATAGTTACTGCACGAAAAGCCACTGGTACGGTAGATGTTGAGATATGAGGGGGTATTTTAGATTCGTTTTTGTGACCAATGTTAATGATTTGTTTATTATTAAAAGTAGTGTGCTGCAACTTCGGTTTACGTGTTTTCTTTTTCCTTCTTCTTTTCTTCTTTTTTTCCACTCTGGTGAACCCATTTTCACTACCTTCGGACAAATTTTCCAGCGCCTCATAGTTATTTGAAACTGCTATATTAGACCTAGGGATTTCCTGAACTAAAGTTTTATTTTCCTCCTCTAGACATCTTATTGAGGCAATCATTTTTTTAATTTCTTCTCTGAGAGTTTTACATTCACGCCAGGGTCGTTTTAGATCTTGTATTTCTTTTTCGAGGTCGGCTATTTTCTTAGACTGCACTAGGCCTATATTATTTTCAGAGACGCCAGGGAGTTCCTCGGTTTGAGCTGATGCATTTACATAGTTCGTGCAAGATTTTTTCAGAGGTGTCACCGATTTTGAGGATGTAAATATTGAATCCGTGAATTGTAAAAGTCGTTGGTCCGATTCAATTGAGTGATCGAGGATAACTTTAACCTCGGTCTTAAGCTTGGCGACTTCTGATTTCAACCTTGCGTATTCTATTAATATTGTGTTTTACGAAGCTGGTTGGAGTGGTGTTGAAGGCGAAGCAGCCGGCAACGTAGACGGCGGCACGACGTCGGGGCCGGGCGTGGAGCAGACAGGATCGCGGGACGCGGGCAGTACAGCAGAGTCAGGCGGTGGTGTGGCGGGTACGGGTGACAACAGTCGCAGGCCGCTGCAGCGGTGATGACAGTGTACGCATGGTCACTGGATGCACGCCGCTGTGTTTATCATTGCACACAGTCACTTTAGTCATGTTAACATCTGATTTTATTGATGCGCCACAATTACGGCCTAAACATTGCCAAGAACTGTCTCCAGATTTTAATACTCTGTGCAGCCTGTATTTGTAATTGTTGAATAATATACATGGTTTGCCAGTTTTGGTTTTTTCTATTGAAAACATCGTTCAGTTGTAAAATAAATATATAGACTTATATTGAATAAAATGTTAATAAATAAATAATATAAAATTTTAACAATATAACAAATAGATAAAATATGAATGGTAAAACAATGGGGTTAAAATTTTATAAATTAAAATAAAGAAATCGAGCAATAAAAATATAGGTCCTTGTCCGAGAATCGAACCGGGTATCTCAGGTGTAGACTGCCGCAGCTATACTGACTACGCTACAGCCACTTGACGGTAGTAAGCGTCCAGTCAATTCATACAGTGCGGCGCTCCGTAATAGACGAATGAAACGGGGTGTGTCTTAAGCAAGTTTAACCTTGTTTAAATTGTGGTTAAGAACTTTATATCAGTTGCTTACTTACAAGACAAATATAGTTTAGTCCTTATGCACATTCCACTTGTAATATAAATAAAATAAATGTTCCGAACGTGGCAACTGTCAATAATAAACGAAAACCTGTTTAAATTCTAAATAAATTACGGAGGGACGCGACTAGCATGTTTACCGTGTAGGACCAGGCCTACCAACCTTTGTATCTGCCAATGTTTAGTATCTCACTCTCGCCTGTGCTGGTATAACGTGTGATTGTGAGTTTTACTATTCGTGCTCGTGACTTACATCCTGTGCAGTGACCACGCCTGGATTGGATAGCTGTGGTATGAATTGTTATTTTTAACCTAGAATGTAGTTATGTTTTAGTTGGTTTTTCACCTGAGGAACAGATCAGATTGCTGATCTCGAAACGTCGTGATTAAGTAATTTTAAGTGAAAGACAAAACACATTATTAAGATCATCATTTAATATTTGCATTTTACACCGTAAAGAGTTGAAGTAATAGCAACAAATTTACATGTAAATGTTAATACATTAAAGTTTATTGCAATTTACTAAATCTTATTACTCTTCAAAGTGACTGTGTGGAGCAATTAGAAACATTTAATTTGCTAAAAGTGTGGGTATTAACATTTATGTTATCTATTGAAAATAATTAAACATTGTAAAAACTATTTTGGGATATTACGTTTGACTTTCAAAAAAATATTGGCAAACGAAAAAATCCTGATATTTTAATAAATAATTTTACATGCGCGTGCACACACCGTGTGTGTGTGTTTTATATGCTATATAACATGCTATATGCTATATTAACACAAATTAGGAATATTCTAGTCACATCATTTAATTTTTAAATCATGTCAACTGCCAGGATTTCTGTGTGATTCCAGTTTTGTGTGGACCGCTAGTAGAACGGTTAATATGTTTGAAATAAACGTTTAGTGCAAGTGTCAGCAAGAAGTTAGGAGACTGCAGTACCCACAAGCATTCTGTGGTCCGTAGCTAGACACATATTACAAGTCTTAATACAAATGGCCTTTTTTAAGCACTTAGACTTTATTCGTTGCATTTTATTACTTTTAATGTATCTTTATTAATATTAAATAAACTATTAATTTGTTTGAATGCATAACACGTAATATGTTTCATTTCCAACGATGTGTTGAGATTTTTATATTGTACACAAATTTGAAATAAATACTCGTATCAAAGATGCCAACATTGTGGTTTTAATAACAAAAAGGAGGCGAGAGCCTTCTAAATGTCACGAAAAACTCTTTTACCAACATGTTCAAAGTTTTTAATTTGGTATGAGAAATAGCCACTCTCACGTAGTATTTTCCCTATGTTACCAGACACACTATGACTTTTCGATAGTATATTGTAGTGACTAAAACTACAATGCATCGAGCAAACTGTTTTTTCACTGGCTTCTTTTTATATAGAGGTTTGTTTCATTTGGATAGATGATGTTTGACAAGAAAGGTGAGGTGATCCATGGATTAAGCAGACGACTTTAAAACAGCAGAAGAACGTACAAACATGGGAGATAAATTGAACCAATTGGGTTTTAGATTTAAGAGAAATTGTACCTAAAAGGAAAAGACGATACCGATACACACTCTGTTCTGACATTAACAACATTAAAGACGTGGGAAGTCTAATGTCTTTGATATTTACAATCAGTTAAATCAGAAACTGCAATAGTCAGATGTACTGTCATGATTAATTGCATCCACTCAAAACCAAAGCCTTATTGATGGGCAAGCAATATTGTGTCATTCAGGTGTTATGAGGATGTTTCATGTTCTACATGAGTTAAAACTTTACAGATGAACACACTTTCACTCTTGATGGATTGAAATCTATGTTTTTGTCTTGCAACGTCTCTGCAGAAGTTTATTTTCTTTATTTGGATTTCCTGCATAAATTATTTCGACCAGGGAAATATATTTACATCTAATGAGTTAAAGACCATTTTGCACAATTTGGGATTTGCTACAAGCATTACTTCACTGTACAGTCCAAGAGGAAATAGTCAGTGCGAACGTTACAATGGGATCATATAGAAAACAATTAATCTTTATCAGAACTCAAGGATTAGAAACTTAGAACTAGGAGTTTCTGCTATATGATGATTTACGTAGCATAAGATTATTGCTCGGGTTTTGCAAAGCTACTAATGTTACTTCTCACAAACGGAAGTTTATCCATTCCTATAGGTCATCTAATGGTATTTCGCTTTCTGCTTAACTACTTACCCTGAACTTGTACTACTTATGAAGAAAACTCGAAGAATGAAATGTATCCTATTTGTAGAGGAGATAGATCTTATTCAAGCGAACATATAAGACTTCCAGATAGCAGTGAAACCACTGATTCTACTAGACCATTGAATTCTGCAGGTGAGCCTCAGGAAGACTGACAAGTGGCCTACACTCGTTACTCGGTTTTTATAAAAGACTTTATAAAAACAAATCAATTACATTTTTGAGAGTGAGGTCAAACGGCATTTAGTACAGCGGACTTATTAAAGCGTCAGGGATTTTGTCAAGTGCTCTGGTCAGGCTAGCTAATATTGAGCTTTATATTAAGACCAGCCACCTGTATAAGCTTTAGTTTATTTTAGCATGAACAAAAACTGTTGTGCTATTTTTATTAATCTGGCTTTGTTTTTATATTTAATTTAATTAGGCTATTCTAAATCACCTAATGTAATTGACTATTACATATTATTGCTGACCTTATTTTTCAGTGTTATTCTGTCTGTTAATAAAGTATTTCTGAGTTCTAAGTTTATTGTTTTTAGATAAATCTTTAAGTCCTCCCTACGTGTATATGATGATTTATTACATTTGTTATTTATTACCCTATTGTTGTTTCCTTAGCAAGGCGTTTTCTCTCCACAGGAGGGTTTATTTCTGGCTGGATTATACTTTCCAGTTCAAAACTGGGATACACAGGGTACAGAAATGCCAAAGTGTCGCTTTCATCTAGGTAACAGAAGTACAAGGTTGAATCCATAGGTATAGTCTATTGTGGAGGAGGACTGTTCGATTGTGTGGAGCCCCCTTGGTGTTAAGAGCTGCTGATAGCCTAAACTTAAGGGGTACCGGTCCAACCTGCTTTGACTGGAGGTTACTGAATCAGTGTTCGCAATTCATGACTGCAGTTTGAGCCCAAAGGCTGAGGTTGTTTGACACCAACACCCGCAGAGCCCACACAAACAAGTGCAGGAGATTAGGACCGGCCGGATTTCCGGTCTATTAATTTCCTTCCTAACCAAAACTAACTTAAATATAGATTTAAAGATCATAACAAGGGAAAGGATACTAAAACGTATATTACATGAATTCATCACAGATTATTGCTTAGTATTGAGTAAAATGTCACTGAATAATCCGAGACGAACACGCCAGGTGCGGGACTAGGTCCATCCCTCTGTGCTCGTGAGTGTAGCGGTGCGTGCATGCAAAGAAACTGTAAGGTAACAAGTCGTTCAAATCGTTATTACCTCTCAATTTCTACAACTGCTGCAAAAATAATCGGTTATCATGTCTCAAGAACGTTCTCCATTGACTGTCACCGAATCACCAAAGGAGTTTTCAAAAATTTAAACTTGTTTGAACGCCCACCGAGGGCGTACTGGTTTTTTAATATACTTAACCCGTTTTTTTTACAACATTTATATATATATAACATTTTAGTCATCGCACGTGATGTACGGTTATGGTTATCAAAACCATTTCGCAGTGCTCAAACTGAGTAGGTAAAATTCCCTTACTTTTGAAAAACGTTTTAACAGTTAAAAAAAATTCTTCGATCGCAGAAAGCTCTACAATAAAAACGCTTTCATTAAACAATGTCCAATTACAAAGCATCAGCTATTTATCTTGCATAAAAGAATAGTGCTGATAACTTAAAATTGTAACCTCTATGTGCAGCACCCCACACCAGGTCCTTCAGTCGCAGTATCTAACCACCAATACTGTAGCCTTCACTTCTTCCAAGGTGACATGATTAATTTGTAGAACTCGTCATCCTCCCTTTTTGCATCTTGACAGAATCCGGCCCTTAGTGCCAATTTTACCCATCCCGAATATCGTATCACTCCAAAAATAAAGGCAAAGATCTTCTAGGACTAATTGTAATGTGGGGTTTCCTCATTTTCAAACATTCAAAACTATATTCAATCAAAATCAGATGGTAATTTTGTCAGGATAATTAAGTGATAAATCATATAGCCGAAAAGAAAAAGTTCTTTGAAATTCTTTGGTTAGGCTGCCTAGGGTTAAATCAATTAAATACTTGTGGAATAGCAATATTTATTTTGCTGGTTTCCGATATTTAGTAAAAAGGATTTTTTTTAACATTACTGATAACGTTTCGATAATTTTCTTTTAAAGCTGTAGTTTTTGAGAACGTTTTTTACCTTATGTATCTGAAATATTCTCAATTTAGTTTTATTAACTGCTATAAATAGTAAGATTGAAGCATAAGATCAAAATAAGCCTATTTCCAAATAAGCTAAGTTAATTCAAAAGTGCACTAGTCAGGATAAGTAGTTTGTGGTTTTAAATTAAGAAAAAGTTAAATCCATACAAATAAACTCACACGATATATTTTAGTAAGATGATTTAGATAATTCCTAATCCCGATCTTTTTTATTAGAAGCAAATACAGCGTTACCAAATTAGTTTATTAATTGTTATGGAAGTTTTGTTTTAATATTATCCCTGTTGTTTGCGAACGAGATGGAGTAAACGTGTTATGGCCGAGTAAAATCTCGCCTTGATAAACAGGATCAGGAGCTCTTTCCTCTAACGAGAAAATCCACATTTATCTTCTGGAATGGGCTGCAAGCATTAACTCGGTTACCTCCTTCTCCTCCTAAAAACTTCAGTTTTTTTTATTATGAAATATTTGATAATATTAATTTAAAATTAAATATCGTAAAACTTTTAAATTAAATTGTACACACTAATAGCTTTTAGTGATCTTGTGTTTTTAAGAACGCTTATTAGTGATTTAAGGCAGGTTTGTAACAATGAAATAGCATCACTCCCAGTTGTATCTGATCTTTTTGTCGGTGACTAAATAATCATCGGATAAAGGTTAATGATTTAGTTAAAATTAAATAAAGTAACACTCACCTATAAACTAAATTAAATTAATACGTGTTGAAGCACATGATTTCATTAATTTTGGGAACAGGATATCTGTTACTTCAATAATTAATACATGGTTTAACGTGAATATTGTAATATTTGAAAATTAAAAGTCTAGTTTATTATAATAATAAATATATAATATAAATAACTATGACAATTTTAAGAATCTAGAACTTCAACTGTAATTTGTACCTAAAAATTGTCCGTACGTCACTGAATCCGGGTTGAAGAACAAAGGACCGATCCAGATAAAATATTGAGTTGCCTTATTTTGGCCAAAATGATATAAAGTATAACATGAACGGTGTCCCATCTGAGTTAAGAGGTTTAGCTGAACCAATCCATCCACTTGATGTGCAATATCAGTCCAATATCCTCACTACAAGGCTGTCGACATAGATGTATTATCCTATAATATATACAGCCGCATGTGAAACCACTGACTGACTCACTCACTCACTGACTGACAGATATATACAAATTCTAACATAGTTCTAGAAGTGCTGGAAACTTGAAATTTGGCATGCAGGTACCTTTCACAATATGACCCGGAGGAAAAGTCTGAAAACCGGACTTTTTTACTTTTAAACCCCTCAAAAAAATTCGCAAAAATTTCGCGCATTTTTCTCCCCTGCAGTCATTTCTTGTAAGCCCGATAGCGGGCGAACCGTTGGAGCTAGCTCGGATCTGACGGAAAATTCATGGTCAGGAATGAAGTGAACTACAAAAAAGGTCTAATGACTTTTTGCTCTATCTTCCATGGTTAAGCGACAAAACGCTCGAACATTTGAAATTCCAGAGATTTTTTCGATAAAAATAATGTTTCAAGCCCGATAGCGGCCGAACCGTTGGTCGTAGCTCAAATCTGATTGACCCATCAAATTAGCAAATTGCGCGATCTACATAAAAGGTCCAGTAATCTTTTGCCCTATCTCGATTGGTTTGGCCGAAAAACGTGATTATGTACAATTTTGTTGTAACTTTTACGCGAAACTTTTGTTTTTGGGGTCGATAGCGGCGAAACCATTGGTCGGCGGTCAAAATAAGACTAACGTTTTATTTAGGAAATAAGATGACCTACAAAAAAGGTCCAGTGACTTTTTACTATATTTCCCTTAGTTTGACCGCAAAACGCGATTAAGTGAAAATATTGGACATTTTCGCCTAAAAATTTACATTCCGGGCTTGATAGCGGCTAAACGGTTGGTCGTAACTCAAAACAAATTTTTAAAACGTTATTTAGGAAATCACGTGATCTACAGAAAAGGTTCAGTGACTTCGGGAGTTGGCTGAGCGTTAGCTAAGCGTCAATAGTAGATAGGGACAGAGGAATATTTATTATGTTCACAGACACAATACCCTCTAAAAAAGGCCCAAGTGTGTCATTAACCCCCGGTAATATTAACCCCCCCCCCGGGGATTTCCTGGTATGACCTGATAACCTCCTGTACATTCAACCCCCTGATGTGTTAACCCCCCTGGTAACATTAAAACCCCCCCAGGGAATTTCCTGCCATGACCTCATGTCCGAATTTTACCAGTCACCAAATCTCTTACCCCCCCCCCCTGGGAAGATCCTGGTATGACCAGATAACCCCCTGGAGACTTATCCCCCGGTAACGTTAACCCCCCCTGGGAATTTGTTCATATGACCAGACAATATCCTGACGAAATTAAACCCCCTCTTGTCTTAACCTCCTTAACATTAATCACCCACCCAGGGAATTTCTCGCCTTGACTAGATAGTCTCCTGGTGATATTAAACCCCCTGTTCGACTTAAAATACTGCCTTGAGGTCGGTTTTTTATTATGTTTATACTAAACAATTCAAGATAGCTGACCCGTGCAGACTTTTCTCCCGAGCTCATTTCTGGCTAAACCATAGGTCGTAGATCAGATCTGAGGGCACAATCGAAAGACAAAATTAAATTTCCAACAAGAAAGGTCCAGTCACTTTTTGTCGTATCTCTAACGGTTAAACCGCAAAATGCCCTCAAAGTCAAAAGTTTTTACGAATCCGGAAAAAAATCTATGAAAAAGGTCAATTTTTAAATCCCTTGTCATTTACTTAATGTCCGGACTTAACCAGTCACCGAATTCCGCTTATCCCCGAATTTGCAAGCGTTTACTTTGGGGGCCTGGGGGCGTAGCCCCCAGCGAGCCGAAGGCGAGTCCCATATATATACAGCCGCATGTGTAACTGACTGACTCACTCACTGATAGGGTATACAAATTCTAACCCACTTCTAGAAGTGCTGGAAACACCGAATTTTGCACACACCTAGCTGGAATCTCCAAACCACCGGGAAAAGTCTGAAAACCGGAAATTTTTAATTTTGAACCCCTCAAAAAAATTCGTGAAGTGACCCCTTTTGCCCTTGCAGGCTTTCCTTTGAAGCCCGATAGCGGGCGAACTGTTGGAGCTAGCTTCGATCTGACGAAAAATTCATGGTCAGGAATTAAGTGAACTACAAAAAAGGTCCAGTGACTTTTTGCTATATCTCCATCGGTTTGGCCGCAAAACGAGATTGAATTAAAATATTTAGAAATTTTCGCCCAAAAATTTACCTTTCGGGCTCGATAGCGGCTAAACGGTTGGTCGTAGCTCAAAACAAATTTTCAGTGGGATTTAGCAAATTGCGTGATCTACAAAAAAGGTTAAATAACATTTTGCCCTATCATCAACGGTTTGGCCGCATTACGCGTTTTAAAGTATCGATTTTTTTAGTTTTATGTGAAATATTGTTTTCTGGGCTCCGCGTTAGCGGAACCTTTAAAGTTAGGGTAGAATAAAAATCGCATTTTAATACAAAACAATGAGGTCTACAAAAAAGGTCAAGTGACTTTTCGCTCTCTCTCCATTGGTTTGGCTGCAAAACGCGTTTGAACAAAATTTTCTTTTCGATTTTTCAACAATATTTTACTCCTGATCCGATCGCGACCGAACGATCATCAATAGTACAAATGTTTTTCCTTTGTCTGTTAGAAAATGAGGAGATCTACAAAAAAGGTCCTTTGCATGTTTCCCGTATCTTTAACGGTTAACCTGAAAATGAGAATAATATGAAATTAATAGATAGGGACGGATTGCTGTTTTTACTGTGCAGACTTTTAGTAAATAATAAATAGCGGCCGAACTAGAGGTTATATCAAAATTCTGAGGGCAGAACACCCAAAACAAATTATATTTCCTACAAGAAATGTCCAGTCACTTTTTATCATATCTTCAACGGTTAAGCGACAATACGTCTTCAAAGTTAAAAGATTGGTTCATGTTGTAAAATTCAGTCTATCCCTAACTACTAATCTTGAAATGCAGGGTTGGCTAGCTCTGTACGGTACGTAACAGAGTACCTTAGGCCGTGTGAAACAGAGGCTGATCCTTTCGAAAATTCGTAGATAGGGACGGAGGAATTTTCGGATACCAAACATTCTTTGGCTTTGAATTGTTGGAACATCTCTACATTAGTCTTCCAAGTTAAATTTTTCTTTTAACTCTTGTGATAATTCGCTTGTTCACGGTACTATGTCCTTTTATTGCGTTGCTAAGGGCTCTTTCCATCAGGGTAACGAGCAGCTGTTTCCGAGGAGCAAGAACTCCCAGTGCACTGCGATTTCTGCCTGTGCCCTTGTATGGAAGGCCCTTGGATTGGAATTTTCTACAGCGGCCATCGATACTATTCTCATCACTGGCGATGGTATTTACAATACATTGTGGAATGAGAATCGTATGGGTGGAAACCGGTACTTGTGCCCCGATGAACTTCCCGCTAATTTTGTCATCGAGGGACAGTCCGTTGCCGCTACAGAAAATTTATTTGTTCATGATGCCCTATATCCCCTTTCTCCAGCAGATATGGACGACTGCGTCATGTCTTTGTCCAATGTTTTGCAGTGTTTGATGGCCGAGACCCGTGAAAACAGTGGATTCCTCTTCACTGGACAAACAGTTACAGTGGCTTTTTGGCGTGCCCAGGAGCAGTTGTATCTGTTTGATCCTCATCCAGTGAATGAGGAAAGAAATTATGATCTGGCTAATGAGAACAACAACCTGGCACGGCTCTTCCAGTGCGAGAGTTATCCTGGACTGGCTTCGTTATTGTTGTCTAACACTGCTTTTGACGGGTCGAGGAGACAGTTCAGTATAACCCGAATGAGTTTTTATCGACCACCGACCGACATCGTTGCCCAGTCCGATTCTCTAACGTCTGACACCCAGACACCACGAATATGCAATACACCAACCAGAACACGTGGAGGAAACGTCTTTGATGATCCCAAACTTAAAAAAAGCCCTAGAGTTATTCTGTCTCCGTTAGAGTGTATAATCAAACATAAAGCCATTGGGAGGCCTAAAAAGATACACCGTGGACGTCCTAAACGACTTACAAGTACGAGAGACGAGCAAGTGAGAGAGGCAAAGAAAAGATATTTTAAAAGGAATTCTAAAACTATTCGTGATAATCTGCGTCAATACATTGAACAGCACCCCGAGATCCACAGAGACGCCGTACGCCGTTACAGCCAAAAACACCCTGAGGTCAACAGAGATGCTGTACGTCGTTACGGCCAACAACACCCTGAGGTCAACAGAGACGCTGTCCGTCGTTACGACCAACTTCATCCTGAGGTCCACAGGGACGCTGTCCGTCGTTACGATGAACAACATCCTGATGTCCACAGGAAGGCAGTTCATCGGTATGAGGAACGACACCTTGACGCATGTCACGACAGAGTTAGATTGTTTCGTCTTAATAATCCAAAACTTACCGAACTTCATTATTTACCTATCTCACTTGCTCGTCTCATCGTTGCCCACGGACCAATGGCATATTGGAGCGGTGTACTACTCTATGACATAAACAAATACAAACTGAAAAAAACAAGTCTTTGGTGTGATGACGTTTTCATTTGTCCTCACTGCCAAGCACCTCTGTTCGAGGAAGAGGAGGGCAGAAAAAAGTGGTGCTGTGGAGTGGGCGCGTATAATGTGACAAAGTTACCGCCCCTTAATGCACCGTTCTATTCTAATCGCCGCTTTCTCGACAGAGCGCGTGCTTACAATGACCTCTTTGCTCTCTGTGCCCTAGAAATTTCAGGCGGATACCGGCACCCAAGTGGCCTCTCCTTCTTCAAAATTGAAGGGAGGATGTACCACCAGGTGTACAGCTTGGACGCCCCCGGCCAAAGGTTCGTTACTGCGGGTGGGGACGTACAATTCGTAAACCGGTGCCGCCTGTATATTGACGATGGTGAAGAACGCAGGAACATAGCCATGACTAGATCGCTTGATGCCGACATAACTGACGCCATTACCAATTTTTTGTATTCACTAAATCCACATGTTCGTGAATTTCGGCGTTTGAGTAATGAGCCCTCGATCAACGCACACCTGGAATTCCAGTTGACAAGTCGAGCTACTCATGGCAATGTTCTTGGTGACAGGCAAAGAGGTATTGAAGTGCACGCCGTGCTTAGTTGTGATGACGCAGTCACTGAGCCTCGTCGGCTCACCGTCTGGAAAGTGGGGGCTGGAAGACCTTCTACCATCGACCTCTTTAGTCCTCTGATGGAGCCCTTCCAGTACCCACTTCTCTATCCGCAAGGCACTTTGGGTTGGCACATCGGCATGCTGGATAATAACGGGAAAAAGCTTTCTCAGTATAACTATTCACGTTGTCTCTTGCTCTCCAATCCTCGTTTTTCTTATCTTGGCCGTCTTTCTCAAGCTTGGCAGGTCGAAATGTTTGCGAGGTTTGAAGAGGAGAGACTTCGTTTCATAAAATATTCCCAGTCAAGGTCTTCAGCCCAAAATGCTATGCGG
Source organism: Homalodisca vitripennis (assembly GCF_021130785.1). Classification (NCBI taxonomy): domain Eukaryota; kingdom Metazoa; phylum Arthropoda; class Insecta; order Hemiptera; family Cicadellidae; genus Homalodisca; species Homalodisca vitripennis. Next base: position 110,713 of record NW_025777062.1, read on the forward strand.
ATAGGACAACTGAACGAGCTTCTTGACGCTCAACGCAGTGGTCTGGCAGGAAGGCAGGTTAGCGACGACATCGCTCGGGATGAAACAGTCCAAGGCGAGGGTGGGGCACAGCCTGGAAAGATTTACCTCCCAAGTACGTTCACTGGTGGGCCCAGGTACATGAAAATTCATTACGAGAACGCGATGGCTCTCGTCACACGCCTGGGTTCACCAACGTACTTCCTAACATTCACGTACAGCGCGACTTGGGAGGAAAACAAGAGAGCGTGTCCTCACGGCAGTGGACGCAGTGACCCTAGCACGGCTTGCAGAGTCTTCCAGATCAAACTCCTCGAGCTTCTTCGAGATCTGCGGAGCGGAGCGATGTTCGGCTGCACGAACTATATCGTCTACGTCATCGAAATGCAAATGAGGGGCCTTCCTCACGCCCACATTGTGTTTAAGATTGACGGAGACGGTCCAGTACAAGCAGACGAAATCGACTCTGCAATCCGCGCGGACATCCCCTCGGAAGCAGAAGCCGGTGGAAGACTCAGGAAGTTGGTGTTGCAGCACATGATCCACGGTCCTTGTGGCACTGATCATCGCACCGACTTCCTATGCTGGGACGCTGTGAAGGGTCACTGCACAAAGTTCTATCCTAAGCCTTCATGCCAGACAACCCACGTAGATGATAGAGGATTCGTTCAGTACAGGCGGGACTATAGTAATACCGGTAAAATCAAGTCACGCAACAGGTCTGTTACTGTTCACGATGGATGGGTTGTGCCATATAACGCCGCACTACTGCTAAAGTATGAAGCACATATTAACTTGGAGCTTGCTTCTACCCGTCGCGTCATCAAGTATCTATTCAAGTACCTGATGAAGGGTGGATCACTTCAAAATGTCACCGTCACTCCTTTGTGGCAACAAGAGGACGAGGTAGAACACTATGTAACTAAGAGAATGGTTGGTGCAAGCGACGCATGCTGGCGTCTCTTGGACTTCCCAATCTCAAAGTCAGAGCCAACAGTTGAGTGTCTACCCGTCCATCTTGAGGGTAAACAGCACGTCTGTTTTCGTCCCAGTGATCTCACCTCCGCGATAACTAGATCAAGCTCCAAGTTGTTATTGTATTTTAACAGACCTGTTGATAAAACTTTTGACAGTTTAACTTACCTGACATTTTTTGAGAACTACATAATTCATGACAAACGACCAAAAACAGAACCTATATATGAACATCAAGACGGGAAACACTTCGTCACACCTCGCCAGCGTGGAGGGAAGGTATGTAGGGTACTTTGGGTCTCGCCTAATCGTGGAGAACTCTACTACCTTCGGATGCTCCTCTTGTCAACACCTTGTCGCGGCTACTCCGACCTCCTGTCACGCGGTGGTCCTGATTGCCGTACGTTCCAGGAGGTTTGTCGTCAGCTCGGCTTGATTGAGGACGAGGATGAGTACCGCGAAGCGCTGCGAGAGGCTTCTGGGTTCATGGTCGCTTCGAGGCTTCGTTCCTTTTTCGTGCTCCTTTGTAATATGGGTGCTCCTGCAGCAATTCTGTGGGATTCCTTCCGTGACACCCTTTGCGAGGACCACTTGGAAAGGAGCCCACTTGACCCCGAAAGAGCGTATACACTTTCCTTGATCGATATCGATCGCAGTCTACGTCGGCAGGGATTGTCTTTATTGGATTGTGGTCTCCCCGACGTGCAGGATGACACGACGGAAGTGGGAAGGGAGCTGTTGGACTATGGCGAGAACCAACAGCGGGCCATTGTCGAGGAATGGGAACAAAAGCTCTCAGAAGACCAGAGACGCGTTCTGCAACACGTGCGTTCCCTTCTTGACAACCCCGGTGACCGCCGATCTTCAAGAGTAATCTTCCTCGATGGTCCCGGGGGATATGGCAAAACGTCACTTCTTCGTGTCATACTGGCACACGTGCGTAGTTGTCGTCAGATTGCACTGGCCGTCGCCAGCTCGGGCATCGCTGCAGGAAACATGCCTGGTGGTTCAACGGCCCACAGCATGTTCCGGCTTCCGCTCGATCTGGGCGACGGGTCTGGCGTTTGGAAACATTACCAACGGGTCCCAGCGCGCAGAACTGATCAGAGCTGCTCAGCTCATCGTCTTCGACGAGGCCCCGATGGCCCATCGCTACATCTTTGAGATCCTCGACCGCTCGCTACGAGATCTCATGAACCGCGATGAGCCATTCGGTGGCAAGATCTTTCTGTGCTCTGGAGATTTCCGGCAGATCGCTCCCGTTGTTGTAAAGGCACGAACGGCAGATGCCGTCGCGTGCGTTTCTCTTCGGGCTTCGCGTCTGTGGCGACTGTTCCGCGTCTTCTCTCTGACGACACCGCACAGGACGAGCAGTTCCGTTGACTACTCTGAATTCCTTCTCGCAGTAGGCAACGGCACTGTTCCGTCCACAACTTTCGGGGAGGGTAGAGAGAGTGACACACTTATTCCCTTGGCCGAGGTGAGGTATGTCACTGCATTACAAGTCCTCATCTCAACTGTCTTTCCTGCCGACGTACTCCGCGATCCCGATCAGTGTGCTCGTCGTGCGATCCTCTCGACTCTGAACGTGAACGTTAGAGAGATCAACGACATAATCTTGAACTCTTTAGACGGTCGCCTTCATGAGCTGCGAAGCGCCGACACTGTGGATCGTGAAAACGATGACAATCTGGCTGTTGAAGTCCCTCTACTGAACCAGGCTACAGGCAAGGGTGTTCCTGATCACGTGCTGCGACTTAAGATCGGCTCAGTGTGCCTCATCATGAGGAATCTAAATATCGCTGACGGCCTTGTAAACGGCACTAAGGTCATTGTGACGGCTATAACCAATCGGTTGATTACCGTCAGACGCCCTCACGACGCGCAACCTATCGGTATTCCTAGAATAATCTTTAGGTTCGCGATCGTTGAAGGTTCGCCGTTACTTGTCCGTCGACGTCAGTTTCCTCTGATGCTGGCATACGCGATGACCGGCCACAAGAGCCAAGGTCAGACGATAGATCAGGTCGGAGTCGATCTTCGCACTGATTGTTTCACTCATGGACAGCTGTACGTCCTGCTCAGTAGAGTTCGATGTCCGGAAGACATCGTTGTCCTCGTCCGCCCCGAAAGGGTACAAAATGAAGTCGCCTACGCGAAGAACATCGTGTACGGCGAACTTCTTCAGTGAACCGGATTGAGATTGGCAGTAGGCTAGGGGGCCTGCCCAAACAAAACTCCCCGTCGAGATTGACACTGGCAGTAGGCTAGGGGGCCTGCCCAAACAAAACTCCCCGTCGTGATTGACACTGGCAGTAGGCTAGGGGACCTGCCCAAACAAAACTCCCCGTCGGGATTGACTAGGCAGTAGGCTAGGGGACCTGCCCAAACAAAACTCCTCGTCGTGATTGACTAGGCAGTAGGCTAGGGGACCTGCCAAAACAAAACTCCCCGTAGTGACTGATTAGGCAGTAGGCAATGGGACCTGCCAGAACAAAACTCCCCATTATGATTGATGCGGCAGTAGGCTAGAGGGCCTGCCAAAACAAAACTCCTCGTAGATGTAAATAAGTTTTTTGTATATATGTAAATATGGTCTCCATGTTTGCCGGCCTCCCCGTGGCGAGACTGGATACGTCATGCTTGCATTTAAAGCATTGACAAACTAACGGGCAAACAACAGTTTAAACAACAATAAGTTATTACTAAATCATTTGACACAAGTATAAACACAACTAAATATACAAAGATGCGCAAGAGATAAAAGATTAATCACCAATTGATGTAATTCTGTCAATTAAATATGGTCTCCATGTTTGCCGGCCTCCCCGTGGCGAGACTGGATACGTCATGCTTGCATTTAAAGCATTGCCAACTAACGGGCAAACAACAGTTTAAACAACAATAAGTTATTACTAAATCATTTCACACAAGTATAAACACAACTAAATATACAAAGATGCGCAAGAGATAAAAGATTAATCACCAATTGATGTAATTCTGTCAATTAAATATGGTCTCCATGTTTGCCGGCCTCCCCGTGGCGAGACTGGATACGTCATGCTTGCATTTAAAGCATTGACAAACTAACGGGCAAACAACAGTTTCAATAAAAATACATTATTACCCAATAATGTTACATAAGTATATACATAACTAAATATGCAAAGATGCACACGACATTGAAGATCAACATTAACCAACGATTGATGTAATTTTGTTAACAATATATGGTCTCCACGTTTGCCGGCCTCCCCGTGGCGAGACTGGATACGTCATGCTTGCATTTAAAGCATTGACAAACTAACGGGCAAACAACATTATCAACAGTAATAAGTTATTACCCCCATTTGACACAAGTATATACACAACTAAATATGCAAATTTCCACACGACATGAGAGAATATCATTGACTAACTATAGCTGTAATTTTCTTAATAATATATGGTCTCCGTATTTGAGCAGTGACAAACTAACAGGCAAAGAACAGTTTTATCAACTAAAAGTTACTAGCGACTAATTTGACACAAGCATATGTACCGCTAAATCTCCCAACTTGCAGCCGTGATGCGTAAACAATATTAGTAATGGTTTGACCGCTATCGGACCCGAAATCTCAATTTTCACGTAAAAATTAAAAGAATTTCGCACGTAATCGCGTTTTACGGCCTACCCAAGGGAGATACAGCAAAATATTACTTTAAGTTTATTGTAGACCACACTATACACTAACTATTGTTTGATAATGTGTTTCCCACGAGAAAGGACACAGTTAAAGCTTTCACAAACTAACGGGCAAACAAAAGTTTCAACACCATTAAGTTATTACCAAATCATTTGACACAAGTATACACAGAACTTAATATGCAAATTTGTAAACGATATGAAAGAACATCATTGTCCACTATGATAACTGTAATTCCGTTAAAAATATGTGGTCTCCGTGTTTGAGGGCCTCCACGTGGCGAAACTGGATACGTCATGATGGCATTTAAAGCATTGACAAACTAACGGGCAAACAAGTTTTATCAACTACAAGTTACTAGTAACTAATTTGACACCAATATACGTACCGCTAAATCTTCCAACTTGCACACGTGATGTGTAAACAATATTCAATAAGTTATTACCAAATCATTTGACACAAGTATATAAACAACTAAATTTGTACACGATATGAGTGAACATTATTAACCAACGATTGCTGTAATTTTGTTAATAATAGATGGTCTCAATGTTTGCCGGCCTCCCCGTGGCGAGACTGGATACGTCGTCCTTACATGACATACTAACGGACAAACAACAGTTTTATGAACTAAAACTTACTTGCAACTAATTTGACAGATATATATGTACCGCTAAATCTCCCAACTTGCAAACGTGATACGTCAACAATATTAGTAACGGTTAGACTGCTATCGGACCCGAAATTTCAATTTTCGTGTAAAAATTACAAGAATTTCGCTCCTAATCCCGTTTTACGGCCTAACCACGGGAGATACAGCAAAATACTATTCGAGCTTTTTTGTAGACCACGTTATGCACTAAATATTGTTTAACAATGCGTTTTCCCACGAGAAAGGACACTGTAGGGGACACGTAACTTGAAAACTAGCCCGATTTTAACCAATAACCAAATCCCTCCTGTCCCCGAATTTCGCTTATCCCCGAATTTCGCTTATCCCCGAATTTCGCTTATCCCCGAATTTGCAAGCGTACATCATGGGGGCCTGGGGGCGCAGCCCCCAGCGAGCCGAAGGCGAGTCTAATATATATACAGCCGCATGTGAAACTGACTGACTCACTCACTCACTGATATATAGATACAAATTCTAACATAGTTCTACAAGTGCTGGAAACTTGAAATTTGGCATGCAGGTACCTTTCACAATATGACCCGGAGGAAAAGTCTGAAAACCGGACTTTTTTACTTCTAAACCCCTAAAAAAAATTCGAGAAAATTCGTGCATTTTTCACCCCTGCAGGCATTTTTTGTAAGCCCGATAGCGGGTGAACCGTTCGAGCTAGCTCGGATCTGACGAAAAATTCATAATCAGGAATGAGGTGAACTACAAAAAAGGTCCAGTGACTTTTTGCTCTATCTTCCATGGTTAAGCGACAAAACGCTCAAACATTTGAAATTCCAGAGATTTTTTCGATAAAAATAATATTTAGAGCCCGATAGCGGCCGAACCGTTGGTCGTAGCTCAAATCTGTTTGACCCATCAAATTAGCAAATTGCGCGATCTACAGAAAAGGTCCAGTGACTTTTTGCCCTATCTCTATTGGTTTGGCCGAAAAACGTGATTATGTGCAATTTCTTTTGTAATATTTACGTGAAAAGTTTGTTTTTGAGGTCGATAGCGGCGAAACTGTTGGTCGGAGGGCAAAATAAAACAAAGGTTAGATATAGGAAATGAAGTGATCTACATAAAAGTTCTAGTGACTTTTTACTCTATCTCCATTAGTTTGGCCGCAAAATGCGATTAAATGAAAAGATTTGGAAATTTTCGCCTACAAATTTACATTCCGGGCTTGATAGCGGCTAAACGGTTGGTCGTAGCTCAAAACAAATTTTCAACAGGATTTAGCAAATAATGTGATATACAAAAAAGGCCCAGTAACATTTTGCCCTATCCTCAACGGTTTGGCCGCATAACGCGTTTTAAAGTATTGATTTTTATGTTTTACGTGATATTTTTAAACTGCCCAGTGCAGTCTTTTGTCCTAAGCTCTGTACTGCCTAAATTATAGGTCGTAGCTTAAATCTGATGGCATAATCGAAAGACAAAATTAAAATTCTGCCAAGAAATGTGCAGTCACTTTTTGTCATATCTCTATCTAATATATATACAGCCGCATGTGAAACTGACTGACTCACTCACTCACTGATATATAGATACAAATTCTAACATAGTTCTACAAGTGCTGGAAACTTGAAATTTGGCATGCAGGTACCTTTCACAATATGACCCGGAGGAAAAGTCTGAAAACCGGACTTTTTTTACTTCTAAACCCCTAAAAAAAATTCGAGAAAATTCGTGCATTTTTCACCCCTGCAGGCATTTTTTGTAAGCCCGATAGCGGGTGAACCGTTCGAGCTAGCTCGGATCTGACGAAAAATTCATAATCAGGAATGAGGTGAACTACAAAAAAGGTCCAGTGACTTTTTGCTCTATCTTCCATGGTTAAGCGACAAAACGCTCAAACATTTGAAATTCCAGAGATTTTTTCGATAAAAATAATATTTAGAGCCCGATAGCGGCCGAACCGTTGGTCGTAGCTCAAATCTGTTTGACCCATCAAATTAGCAAATTGCGCGATCTACAGAAAAGGTCCAGTGACTTTTTGCCCTATCTCTATTGGTTTGGCCGAAAAACGTGATTATGTGCAATTTCTTTTGTAATATTTACGTGAAAAGTTTGTTTTTGAGGTCGATAGCGGCGAAACTGTTGGTCGGAGGGCAAAATAAAACAAAGGTTAGATATAGGAAATGAAGTGATCTACATAAAAGTTCTAGTGACTTTTTACTCTATCTCCATTAGTTTGGCCGCAAAATGCGATTAAATGAAAAGATTTGGAAATTTTCGCCTACAAATTTACATTCCGGGCTTGATAGCGGCTAAACGGTTGGTCGTAGCTCAAAACAAATTTTCAACAGGATTTAGCAAATAATGTGATATACAAAAAAGGCCCAGTAACATTTTGCCCTATCCTCAACGGTTTGGCCGCATAACGCGTTTTAAAGTATTGATTTTTATGTTTTACGTGATATTTTTAAACTGCCCAGTGCAGTCTTTTGTCCTAAGCTCTGTACTGCCTAAATTATAGGTCGTAGCTTAAATCTGATGGCATAATCGAAAGACAAAATTAAATTTCCGACAAGAAAGGTCCAGTCACTTTTTGTCGTATCTCTAACGGTTAAGCCGCAAAATGCCCTTAAAGTCAAACCTTTGGTTAAATCTGGAAAATTCGATAAAATGGGTCTTTTTTTAACCCCAAGATCCCTAAACTGATGATCAGACATAAACTTTCCCCGAATGCCGCTAATCCAGTTAACGAGTGAATACACCCCACATTAGAAATTGGCTGAACGTTAGCTAAGCGTCAATAGTAGATAGGGACAAAGTGAATTTTTATTATGTTTACAGACAAAACACCTTCTAAAATAGGCCCATGTGTCATTAACCCCCGGTAACATTAGCCCCCCCCCCGGAAATTTCCTAGTATGACCAGATAACCTCCTGAGTACATTAAACCCCCTGAAGTATTAACACCCCCCGGGTAACATTAAACCCCCCCTGGGAAGTGCCTGGTATGACCAGATAAACCCCCGGGGTGTCTTATCCCCCGGTAAAGTTAACCCCCCCCCAGGGAATTTCCTGGCATGGGCATAATATCCGAATTTTACCAATCAACAAATCTCTTATCCCCTAATTTGCAAGCTTATCTCCCCTTGGGAAGTTCCTGGTATAAACCAGATAACCCCCTGATTTCTTAACCCCCCAGTAACTTTAAACCCCCCCAGGGATTTTCCTGGCATGATCTCATGTCCGACTTTTAAAAATCACCAAATCTCTCTTATCCCCGAATTTGCAAGCGTAAATTTAACCGCTAATCCCCGAATTTGCAAGCGTACATCATGGGGGCCTGGGGGCGTAGCCCCCAGCGAGCCGAAGGCGAGTCCTATATTATATACAGCCGCATGTGAAACCACTCACTCACTCACTGACTGACAGATATATACAAATTCTAACATAGTTCTAGAAGTGCTAGAAACTTGAAATTTGGCATGCAGGTACCTTTTGCAATATGACCCGGAGGAAAAGTCTGAAAACCGGACTTTTTTACTTTTTTAAAACCCCTCAAAAAAATTCCCAAAAAATCGCGCATTTTTCACCCCTGCAGGCATTTTTTGTAAGCCCGATAGTGGGCGAACCGTTCGAGCTAGCTGGGATCTGACGAAAAATTCATGGTCAGGAATGAAGTGAACTACAAAAAAGGTCTAGTGACTTTTTGCTCTATCTTCCATGGTTAAGCGACAAAACGCTCGAACATTTGACATTCCAGAGATTTTTTCGCTTAAAGTAATGTTTCGAGCCCGATAGCGGCCGAACGGTAGGTCGTAGCTCAAATCTGATTGACCCATCAAATTAGCAAATTACGTGATCTACAGAAAAGGTCCAGTGACTTTTTGCCCTATCTCCATTGGTTTGGCCGAAAAACGTGGTTATGTGCAATTTATTTGTAATTTTCACGTGAACATTTTGTTTGTGGTGTCGATAGCGGCAAAACCATTGGTCGGAAGTCGAAATAAAAACAAAGGTTTGATTTAGCAAATGAGGTTATCTACTAAAAAGGTCTAGTGACTTTTTGACCTATCTACATTGGTTCGACCGCAAAAACGCGTTTAAGTGCAATGTTTTTGTGTTTGATACGTGAAAATCTTGTTTCTGGAGTCGATATCAGCCGAACCGTTGATTAGAGTTTAAATCTTTATCATTCAGTAACTAGAAAACTATGATGTCTATAAAAAAGGTCCAGTAGCCTTTTGTCTTATATCCTTTAGTAAGCCTGTAAATCGCTTTCAATGGTAAAATATTTATCGTGTTTTTTACAAAATGCACATTTTGGTTGTTTTAGATTTTTTGCTCCTATGATTTGTTCAATTCGTTCTGGTTCCGGATTGAACAATTATTACTACGTTACCGAGTGATTACAACCCCCCTAGGGAATTGGCTGAGCGTTAGCGAAACGTCAATAGTAGATAGTGACAGAGAGAATTTATTTATTTTAACACACACACAACAACCTCTAAAAGAGAACCACTTGTGTGTTAACACCCAGTAACAATAAACCCCCCTCTGGAATTCCCCAGTATGACCAGATAACATCCTGAGTAAATTAAACCCACTGATGTCTTAACCCCCGGTAACATTAACCACCCCCCGGGAAGTATCTGGTATGACCAGATAACCTCCTGAGTAAATTAAACCCCCTCATGTCTTAACCCCCGGTAATATTAACCCCCCATGGGATTTTCTTGCATGACCAAATAACATCCTGAGTAAATTAAACCCACTGATGTCTTAACCCCCGGTAACATTAACCCCCCCGGGAAGTATCTGGTATGACCAGATAACATCCTGAGTGAATTAAACCCCCTGATGTCTTAACCCCCGGTAATATTAACCCCCCCTGGAATTTTCTTGCATGACCAGATAACATCCTGAGTAAATTAAACCCACTGATGTCTTAACCCTCGGTAACATTAACCCCCCCGGGAAGTATCTGGTATGACCAGATAACCTCCTGAGAAAATTAAACCCCCTGATGTCTTAATCCACGGTAATATTAACCCCCCCTGGGATTTTCTTGCATGACCAAATAACATCCTGAGTAAATTAAACCCACTGATGTCTTAACCCCCGGTAACATTAACCCCCCCCCGGGAAGTATCTGGTATGTCCAGATAACATCCTGAGTGAATTAAACCCCCTGATGTCTTAACCCCCGGTAATATTAACCCCCCCTGGAATTTTCTTGCATGACCAGATAACATCCTGAGTAAATTAAACCCTCTGATGTCTTAACCCCCGGTAACATTAACCCCCCCCCGGGAAGTATCTGGTATGACCAGATAACCTCCTGAGTAAATTAAACCCCCTGATGTCTTAACCCCCGGTAACATTAAACCCCCCCGGGAAGTATCTGGTATGACCAGATAACATCCTGAGTAAATTAAACCCACTGATGTCTTAACCCCCGGTAACATTACCCCCCCCCCGGGAAGTATATGGTATGACCAGATAACATCCTGAGTAAATTAAACCCCCTGATGTCTTAAAAACCCTGGTAACATTAAACCCTCAGGGAATTTCCTGGCATGACCTCATGTCCGAATTTTACTATGAACCCCCTGATGTCTTAAACCCCTGGTAACATTAGCCCCCTCAGAGAATTTCCTGGCATGACCTCATGTCCGAATTTTACCATGAACCCCCTGATGTCTTAAACCCCGGTAACATTAAACCCCCCCCCAGGGAATTCCCCGCCATGACCTCATGTCCGAATTTTAACAATCACCAATTCGCTCTTATCTTCGAATTTGCAAGCGTAAATTTTACCGCTCATCCCCGAATTTGCAAGCGTACATCATGGGGGCCTGGGGGCGTAGCCCCAGCGAGCCGAAGGCGAGTCCTATTATATATACAGCCGCATGTGAAACTGACTGACTGATATATGTATACAAATTCTAACCTACTTCTAGAAGTGCTAGAAACTTGAAATTTTGCACGCAGGTACCTTTTGCCGTATAACCAACAGGAAAAGTCTGAAAACCGGGAATTTTTACTTTTAAACCCCTCAAAAAAATTCCCGAAAAATCGCGCATTCTTTACCCTTGCAAGCCTTTCTTGTAAGCCCGATAGCGGGCGAACCGTTGGAGCTAGCTTCGATCTGACGAAAAATCGTTAGTCAGGAATGAAGTGAACAACAAAAAAGGTCCAGTGACTTTTTGCTCTATCTTCCATGGTTAAGCGACAAAACGCTCGAACATTTGACATTCCAGAGATTTTTTTGATAAAAATAATGTTTCGAGCCCGATAGCGGCCGAACCGTTGGTCGTAGCTCAAATCTGATTGACCCATCAAATTAGCAAATTACGTGATCTACAGAAATGGTCTAGTGACTTTTTGCCCTATCTCCATCGGTATGACCGCAAAATACGCGATTATGTGCAAAATTTATGTAATTTTTACGTGAAAACTTTGTTTTTGGGGTCGATAGCGGCGAAACAATTGGTCGGAGGTCAAAATAAAACAAAGGTTAGATTTAGTAAATAATATGATCTACAAAAAAGGTTCAGTTACTTTTTACTATATCTCCATTATTTTGACCGCAAAACGCGATTAAGTGAAAATATTTGGAAATTTTCGCCTACAAATTTTCATTCCAGCCTTGATAGCGGCTAAACGGTTGGTCGTAGCTCAAAACACGTCATTTAACAACTTTTAGTAAACGACGTGTTCTATAAAAAAAGTCCAGTAACTTTTTGCCTTATCCTAAGTGGTCTGGCCTAAAAACCTGTTTTAAAAGGAAATGTTTTATTATTTTTAGATGAACATTTTGTTTCTGGAGGCAGTAGCAGCCGAACCATTGGTCATAACTTAAATCCTAAATGTTCAATAACTAGACAGAATTTTACCAATCACCAAATCTCTTAACCCCCCTTTGGGAAGTTCCCAGGATGACCAGATAACCCCCTGATGTCTTAACCCTTGGTAACGTTAACCCCTCCCCCCCTGGGAATTCCTTGTATGACCTCATGTCCGAATTTTACCTATCAATAAACCACTCTTATCCCTTAATTAGGCAAACACCCTAGTTTTAACATCCTTTAATAAGCCTGGAAAACTCTATAAATGGTAAAATATTTGTCGTGGGATTGGCAATTTTTTGAGTTTTAAATTTATGTGCGATAAATATTTGTGTAATTCATTCCAGATTCAGACTGCACTTGCTTTGCTAGGTTAACGAGTGAATACAACCCCACATTAGAAATTAGCTGAGCGTTAGCTAAGCGTCAGTAGTAGATATGGACAGAGTGAAGTTTTGTTTTGTTCACAGACACAACACCCTCAAAAATAGACCCCAGTGTGTCATTTACCCCCGGTAACATTAACCCCCCCCCCGGGAATTTACTGGTAAGACCAGATAACCTCCTGAGTAAAATAAACCCCCTGATGTCTTAACCCCCGATAACATTAAACCCCCCCAGGGAATTTCTCGGCATGACCTCATGTCCGAATTTTACCAATCACCAAATCCCTCTCATCCCCGATTTTGCTAGCGTACATCAGATCTACCAATCACCAAATCCTTTAACCACCCCCGGGAATTTCCTGTTATGACTAGATAACCTCCTGAGTAAATTAAACCCCCTGATGGCTTAACCTCGGTAAGATTAACTTCCCCCCTGGGAATTTCCTGGCATGACTATATACACTCCTGAGCAAATAAAACCCCCTAAGCAACTTAAAAATGTTGACTTAGGGTAGGTGTTTTACTATATTTCCACTCAACAATTTACAATAGTTGACAGGTGCAGACTTTACTACCACACTCTGTACTTCCTAAACCAGAGCTCGTAGCTCAAATCTGATGGCATAATCGAAACACAAAATTAAATTTCCGACAAGAAAGGTCCGGTCACTTTTTGTCGTATCTCTAACGGTTTAGCCGCAAAATGCCCTCAAAGTCAAAAGTTTGGACGAATCCGGAAAAAAATCAATAAAAAGGTCAATTTTTAAATCCCTTGTCATTTACCTAATGTCCGGACTTAACCAGTCACCGAATTCCGCTTATCCCCGAATTTTAAGCATCTACCTTGGGGGCCTGGGGGCGTAGCCCCCAGCGAGCCGAAGGCGAGTCTAATATATATACAACCGCATGTGTAACTGACTGACTGACTCACTCACTCACGTATACTAATTCTAACCTACTTCCAGATGAGTTAGAGACTTGAAATTTGGTACACAGATAGCTTTCCACGTGTAACCACCAGGAAAATCCCGAAAAGTGAGAATTTTTCATTTTCAACCCCTCAAAAAAATTCCCAAAAAATCGCGCATTCTTCACCCCTGCAGGCATTTTTTGTAAGCCCGATAGCGGGCGAACCGTTGGAGCTAGCTCGGATCTGACGGAAAATTCATGGTCAGGAATGAAGTGAACTACAAAAAAGGTCTAATGACTTTTTGCTCTATCTTCCATGGTTAAGCGACAAAACGCTCGAACATTTGAAATTCCAGAGATTTTTTTCGATAAAAATAATGTTTCAAGCCCGATAGCGGCCGAACCGTTGGTCGTAGCTCAAATCTGATTGACCCATCAAATTAGCAAATTGCGCGATCTACAGAAAAGGTCCAGTAATCTTTTGCCCTATCTCGATTGGTTTGGCCGAAAAACGTGATTATGTACAATTTTGTTGTAACTTTTACGCGAAACTTTTGTTTTTGGGGTCGATAGCGGCGAAACCATTGGTCGGAGGTCAAAATAAGACTAACGTTTTATTTAGGAAATAAGATGACCTACAAAAAAGGTCCAGTGACTTTTTACTATATTTCCCTTAGTTTGACCGCAAAACGCGATTAAGTGAAAATATTGGACATTTTCGCCTAAAAATTTACATTCCGGGCTTGATAGCGGCTAAACGGTTGGTCGTAACTCAAAACAAATTTTAAACGGGATTTAGGAAATCACGTGATCTACAGAAAAGGTTCAGTGACTTCGGGAGTTGGCTGAGCGTTAGCTAAGCGTCAATAGTAGATAGGGACAGAGGAATATTTATTATGTTCACAGACACAATACCCTCTAAAAAAGGCCCCAAGTGTGTCATTAACCCCCGGTAATATTAACCCCCCCCCCGGGGATTTCCTGGTATGACCTGATAACCTCCTGTACATTCAACCCCCTGATGTGTTAACCCCCCTGGTAACATTAAACCCCCCCAGGGAATTTCCTGCCATGACCTCATGTCCGAATTTTACCAGTCACCAAATCTCTTAACCCCCCCCCCTGGGAAGATCCTGGTATGACCAGATAACCCCCTGGAGACTTATCCCCCGGTAACGTTAACCCCCCCTGGGAATTTGTTCATATGACCAGACAATATCCTGACGAAATTAAACCCCCTCTTGTCTTAACCTCCTTAACATTAATCACCCACCCAGGGAATTTCTCGCCTTGACTAGATAGTCTCCTGGTGATATTAAACCCCCTGTTCGACTTAAAATACTGCCTTGAGGTCGGTTTTTATTATGTTTATACTAAACAATTCAAGATAGCTGACCCGTGCAGACTTTTCTCCCGAGCTCATTTCTGGCTAAACCATAGGTCGTAGATCAGATCTGAGGGCACAATCGAAAAGACAAAATTAAATTTTCCAACAAGAAAGGTCCAGTCACTTTTTGTCGTATCTCTAACGGTTTAACCGCAAAATGCCCTCAAAGTCAAAAGTTTTTACGAATCCGGAAAAAAATCTATGAAAAAGGTCAATTTTTAAATCCCTTGTCATTTACTTAATGTCCGGACTTAACCAGTCACCGAATTCCGCTTATCCCCGAATTTGCAAGCGTTTACTTTGGGGGGCCTGGGGGCGTAGCCCCCAGCGAGCCGAAGGCGAGTCTAATATACTTATACAGCCGCATGTGTAACTGACTGACTGACTCACTCACTGATGGATGTATACAAATTCTAACATACTTCTAGAAGTGCTGAGACTTGAAATTTGGTACACAGATAGCTTTTCCACGTGTAACCAACAGGAAAATCCCGAAAACTGAGAATTTTTCATTTTCAACCCCTCAAAAAAATTCCCAAAAAATCGCGCATTCTTCACCCCTGCAGGCATTTTTTGTAAGCCCGATAGCGGGCGAAACCGTTGGAGCTAGCTCGGATCTGACGGAAAATTCATGGTCAGGAATGAAGTGAACTACAAAAAAGGTCTAATGACTTTTTGCTCTATCTTCCATGGTTAAGCGACAAAAACGCTCGAACATTTGAAATTCCAGAGATTTTTTCGATAAAAATAATGTTTCAAGCCCGATAGCGGCCGAACCGTTGGTCGTAGCTCAAATCTGATTGACCCATCAAAATTAGCAAATTGCGCGGATCTACAGAAAAGGTCCAGTAATCTTTTGCCCTATCTCGATTGGTTTGGCCGAAAAAACGTGATTATGTACAATTTTGTTTGTAACTTTTACGCGAAACTTTTGTTTTTGGGGTCGATAAGCGGCGAAAACCATTGGTCGGAGGTCAAAATAAAGACTAACGTTTTATTTAGGAAATAAGATGACCTACAAAAAAAGGTCCAGTGACTTTTTACTATATTTCCCTTAGTTTGGACCGCAAAACGCGATTAAGTGAAAATATTGGACATTTTTCGCCTAAAAATTTACATTCCGGGCTTGATAGCGGCTAAACGGTTGGTCGTAACTCAAAACAAAATTTTAAACGGGGATTTAGGAAATCACGTTGATCTACAGAAAAGGTTCAGTGACTTCGGGAGTTGGCTGAGCGTTAGCTAAGCGTCAATAGTAGATAGGGACAGAGGAATATTTATTATGTTCACACAGACACAATACCCTCTAAAAAAGGCCCAAGTGTGTCATTAACCCCCGGTAATATTAACCCCCCCCCGGGGATTTCCTGGTATGACTGATAACCTCCTGTACATTCAACCCCCTGATGTGTTAACCCCCCTGGTAACATTAAACCCCCCAGGGGAATTTCCTGCCATGACCTCATGTCCGAATTTTACCAGTCACCAAATCTCTTAACCCCCCCCCCTGGGAAGATCCTGGGTATGACCAGATAACCCCCTGGAGACTTATCCCCCGGTAACGTTAACCCCCCTGGGAATTTGTTCATATGACCAGACAATATCCTGACGAAATTAAACCCCCTCTTGTCTTAACCTCCTTAACATTAATCACCCACCCAGGGAATTTCTCGCCTTGACTAGATAGTCTCCTGGTGATATTAAACCCCCTGTTCGACTTAAAATACTGCCTTGAGGTCGGTTTTTATTATGTTTTTACTAAACAATTCAAGATAGCTGACCCGTGCAGACTTTTTCCCGAGCTCATTTCTGGCTAAACCATAGGTCGTAGATCAGATCTGAGGGCACAATCGAAAGACAAAATTAAATTTCCAACAAGAAAGGTCCAGTCACTTTTTGTCGTATCTCTAA
The DNA here is from genome assembly GCF_021130785.1 of Homalodisca vitripennis. Classification (NCBI taxonomy): domain Eukaryota; kingdom Metazoa; phylum Arthropoda; class Insecta; order Hemiptera; family Cicadellidae; genus Homalodisca; species Homalodisca vitripennis. The sequence goes on from NW_025777062.1 coordinate 127,458, forward strand.
CGGTTTAACCGCAAAAATGCCCTCAAAGTCAAAAGTTTTTACGAATCCGGAAAAAAATCTATGAAAAAAGGTCAATTTTTAAATCCCTTGTCATTTACTTAATGTCCGGACTTAACCAGTCACCGAATTCCCCTTATCCCCGAATTTGCAAGCGTTTACTTTGGGGGCCTGGGGGCGTAGCCCCCAGCGAGCCGTAAGGCGAGTCTAATATATATACAACCGCATGTGTAACCAGACTGACTGAACTGACTCACTCACGTATACGAATTCTAAACCTACTTCCAGATGAGTTAGTGACCTTGAAATTTGGCTACACAGATAGCTATTCCACGTGTAACCACCCAGGAAAATCCCGAAAGTGAGTATGAGATTTTTCCATTTTCAAAACCCCTCAAAAACAAAATTCATCCCTAAAAAATCGCGGCCTATTCTTCACACCCCTGCAGGGGCCATTTTTTTTTGTACTAGCCCGATAGCGGTGCGAAACCGTTTGGAGCTAGCTCCGGATCTGACGGAAAATATCATGGGCACGGAAATGAGAGTGAACTAACAAAAAAAGGTCTAATGACTTTTTTGCTCAAACTTCTTCCATGGTGTTTAAGCAAGCGACAAAATACGCTCGAACAGTTTGGAAATTCCAGAGATTTTTTTTTCGATAAAAATAATGTCTTCAAGCCCGATAAGCGGCCGAAACCGTTCTTTGGTCGTAGTCTCAAAATCTGATTGGACCCATCAAATATAGCAAATTGGCGCGATCTACAGAAAAGGTCCAGTAATCTTTTGCCCTATCTCGATTTGGGTTTGGCCGAAAAGCGTGATTATGTACAATTTTTGCTTGGTAACAGTTTCTACGGCGAGTAACTTTTGTCTTTTGGAGGTCGGATATGCGGCTCGAAACCATTGGTCCGGAGGGTCAAAATAAAGACTAACGTTTTATTTTAGGAAAATAAGATTGACCTACAAAAAAAAGGTCCATTGACTTTTTTACTATATTTCCCTTAGTTTGACCGCAAAACGCGAGTAAGTGAAAATATTGGACATTTTCGCCTAAAAATGTTACATTCGCGGCTTGATAGGCGCTAAACGGTTGGTCAGTAACTCAAAACACATTTTAAACGGGATTTAGGAAATCACAGTGATTCTACAGAAAAGGTTTCAGTGACTTCGGGAGTTGGCTGAGCGTTAGCTAGACGTCAATAGATAGTATAGGGACAGAGGAATATTTATTATGTCACAGACACAATACCCCTAGAAAAAGGCCCAAGTGTGTCAATTAACACCCCCGGTAATATTAACCCCCCCCCCGGGGATTTCCTGGTATGACCTGACATCTAACCTCCTGTACATTCAACCCCCTGAATGTGTTAACACCCCCTGGTAACATTAAACCAAGCCTCCCACCCAAACCCCCCCAGGGGAATTTCCTGTGCCATGACCTTTCATGTCGCGAATTTTACCCAGTCCACCAAATCTCTTACCCCCCCCCCCTGGAGATCCCCTGGTAGACCAGATTACCCCCTTGGAGACTTATCCCCCTAACGTTTAACCCCCCCCTGGGAATTTGTTCATATTGACCAGACAATATCCTGACGAAATTAAGACCCCCTCTTATGTTCTATAAACCTCCTAACATTAATCACCCACCCAGGAATTTCTCGCCTTGACTAGATAGTCTCCTGGTGATATTAAACCCCCTGTTCGACTTAAAATACTGCCTTGAGGTCGGTTTTTTAAATTATGGTTTATACTAAACAATTCCAAGATAGCTGACCCGTGCAGCTACTTTTCTCCTGAGCTCATTTCTGCTAAACCATAGGTCGTAGATCAGATCTAGAGGGCACAATCTATCTAGACAAAATTTAAAATTTTCCAACAAGAAAGGTCCACATTTTTTGTCGTTTCTCTAAGGGTTTAACCGCAAAATCCCCCTCAAAGTAAAAATTTTTTTTACGAACCCGGGAAAAAAAAATCTATGAAAAAGGTCAATTTTTAAATCCCCTTTTCATTTACTTAAAAGCCGGGCTTTAACCAGTCACCGAATCCCCTTATCCCCGAAATTTCAAGCTTTTCTTTGGGGGGCCCGGGGGCGTGCCCCCAGCGAGCCGAAGGCGGTCTAATTATATACAGCCGCATGTGAAAATGACCTCACTATGTTTAGATACAAATTCTAACATAGTTTAGAAAATGCTGGGAAAATTGAATTTGGCACGGGTACCTTTCCTTACCCAGAAAAAATCTGAAAAAACCCGGGGTTTTTTCTTTTAAAAAACCCCCAAAAAAATTCGAAAAATTCGCATTTTTACCCTTTTGGGCTTTTTTAACCCCATAGCGGGGGAAACCCTTGAGCTAGCTCGGATCTGACGAAAATTCAGGGGCAGGGAAGGAGTAATACAAAAAGGTCCCCTTTACTTTTTGCCTATCTTTTTGGTTAAGCGACAAAACCCGGGGTTTTGAATTCCCGAATTTTTTTTTTATAAAAAAAAATTTTTTGACCGTAGGGCCAACGTGGGCTATCAAATCTGATTACCCATCAAATTACAAATTGGCGATCTACAGAAAAGGTCCAGTAAATTTTTTTCCTATCTCATGGTTTGGCCGAAAAAACGTGATTATGTGCAATTTTTTGTAATTTTACGTGAAATTTTGTTTTTGGGTCGATAGCGGCGAAACCATTGGTCGGAGGTCAAAATAAGACAAAGTTCGATTTAGGAAAATAAGATGACTACATAAAAGGTCCAGTGACTTTTTACTCTATTCTCCATTAGTTTGCCGCAAAACGCGATTAAGTGAATATATTTGGAAATTTTCGCCTAAAATTTACATTCCGGGCTTGATAGCGGCTAAACGGTTGGTCGTAGCTCAAAAAACAATTTTATATGGGATTTAGGAAATGACGTGATCTACAAAAAGGTTCAGTAACATTCTTGCCTATCCTCAACGGTTTGCTGCATAACGCGTTTTATTATGTTTAAGTATTACTTGGATATTTGTTTAACGCCCGGTATTATTGTGGGTCCTGTATGACCTATAACTATAGTACATTAACCCTGAAATGTGTTAATCAAAATTAGGTTCACATAAAAAGGTCCAGTGATTTTCTGCTGTACCTCACGTTCCGTAATTATAATGTCACCAATTTGTAAACCTCTGGGAAATTCTGGTTATGACAATAACCTTGGACGACTATCGCTAGCTTAAACTACAAAACTGGAATTGTTATAACAGCATATCCTGAGAAATCTAAAAACGCGCCTCTTGCTAACCTCCTGTAGCATTAATGGCCCCCTCCGGAATTCCTGCTTGACTAGATATCCCTGGTAGAATATTAACCCCCTGGAAACTCTAAAAAACTGCCAGGCGTGTTTTTATGTTTACACTAAACTCAATGTAGCTGACCTCAGAATTTTTAGCTCATTTCGCTAAAGCATAGGTCGTAGATCAATCTGATGGCATAATCAGAAAGATCAAAATTAAATTTCTGACAAGAAAGTGCAGTCATCTTTTTGTCATATCTCTATTACTAATATTATATACAGCCGCATGTGAAAACTGCACTCACTGACTGAATATAGATACAAATTCTAACATAGTTCTAGAAGTGCTGGAAACTTGAAATTTGGCACGCAGTACCTTTCACAATATGACCCGGAGGAAAAGTCTGAAAACCGGACTTTTTACTTTAAAACCCCTCAAAAAAATTCGGGGAAAAATTTATGCATTTTTACCCTTGCAGGCATTTTTGAAGCCCGATAGCGGGCGAACGTTAGAAACTAGCTCGGATCTGACGAAAAATTCATTCAGGAATGAGGGGAACTACAAAAAAGGTTTCCCGTGACTTTTTGCTCTATCTTCCATGGTTAAGCGACCCAAAAACCCCGAAATTTGAATTCCAGAGATTTTTTTTTGATAAAAAAATTTTTGACCCGATAGCGCCGAACCCTTGGTCGTCTCAAATCTTTTGACCCCTCAAATTGCAAATTGGCGATCTACAGAAAAAGGTATACTTTTTGCC